>NW_005871098.1:1948835-1965949 GCF_000147115.1 Myotis lucifugus
GGGAAGAGACTGGACAAAAATCGTGCACCTATGCATGAGGACCAGTGGGTGGGGAGTGAGGGCGGAGGGTGTGGTGGGAACTGGGTGGAGGGGAGTTATGGGGGGGATAAAGAGGGAACAAATATAATAATCTGAAAAATAAAGATTTAATTAATAAAAAATAAATAAATAAATAAATAAATAAATGGCCTAAATAAATAAATAAATAAATAACATGTAAATTAATGTTTCTGTCATTTGAGCTAAAAAAAAAAAAAAAAAGAGTATACATCTTAGTCTTAGTACATAACCAGGGCCTGTTATCATTGTTTGTCTGAAAAAGGGAAAAGCTACCTGGATGACAGTTCTGAAAATGTGAGGTATTAAAGTTTTAAACTTTTATGCAAAAAAGCTTAACTTTAATTCATGAGCTACTGTTTAGTCATCAACTTCATTAGACTCTGCACATGAAGTAAATATTAAACATCATTTTTCAAAAAAAAAAAAGAGACATATCAGTACATAGAGTCAAAGTTTGTTCTCATTTAGTTTTTTCATTTCTGGTACTCCAAATTACGTGAGTACATCCATTTGAATCTCTTTAATATTCATGATCCTCTCACCAGCCTGAGCAAAAAAGCTAAAATATTTTATCACAATCTGAATAACTTGATTCACAATGTACTAATCATCAGTACCATTGACCTGACTCAAAAATGTTTTCAATCTATCCATCACTTTTATAATCAAAAATGGTAACATTATTTTACCATTTTTTTTATTTAAATAAGATGCCATGGGCTGAAAATATACAACCATTTCTACTATGTGCACCTTGAAACAATCTATTTTTATAATAAGTTCCAAAATGACCTGTGATAAACAATTAACAATTGTACATAGAAAATTCTACAACCAAATGGCCTGCAGTAAAGTCAATTCACTTTGGCTTCATATCACTAAATGTTAAATTGTGCCAAGGAATTAATTTTGCAATAAATTATTATTGTTGTTCCAAAATCCAGCTAAAGATATTACTAGGAGTAATTATCCATATATAAAAATGCACTAAATATAGATTGTGAACTATAATTACTCCCCAAAGTGCTTATCATTCAAATGTTAGTTTTAAGGATTTCATTTTTATAGCCATACTTCTTTAAAATTTTTCAAGAACATATTTTTAATATGTCCTAAAAATAGACTACTGGCATAATAAATTTATTATCAATTTAAAGGCATAAACATACACTAGGGTATCATTTTTGGACTTAACTATTAATGATCAGCATTACATTACTCTAAGATGATATAGTGTTCTAGAAGTAGAAAAAATTTCCTTTTATGTCAAAATGTCACTGAGAACTGAGTTTAATAGTAAGATTGTTCAGTGTCATATTTTTAGAAAGAAAATAGCACTATGAATTTGAACACATTTGAGAAAAATAGCAATATCATTCTCCAAATTAAAACATATCTTTATAATAATAGGTTCAAAGTGATAAATAACTTGCTTCTTTCCTATGCACATGCTCTTCTACTGTTTCAAGTATCAAACTATATTTAATGTCATATTCAGTAGCAAAATGTTTTAAATTATGACTTTGTATTAGTTCAAAATATTTTCATCCTCCATTTCATTTTTTCCTGAAATTTGAACATAAGGACGTTTTAAACATTATTTAATACTAGAGACCCGATGCACAAATTCATGCACCAGTGGGGTCCCTCAGCCTGGCCTTCAGGATCAGGCCAAAACTGGCTCTCTGACATCTCCTGAGGGGTCCCAGATTCCAAGAGGGTGCAGGCCAGGCTGAGGGACCCCACTAGTGCACAATCATGGCTGGGGAGTGATGTGGGAGATTGGCCAACCAGGGAGGGACTACGGGAGGACTCCAGGGCATGTCTAGCTCATCTTGCTCAGTCCCAATCGGAGGGACCCCAATACCAAGCTAACCTACCAATTGGAGCATCTACCCCTGGTGGTCAGTGCACGTCACAGTGAGCAGTTGAGGAGCCTTAGCATATCATTAGCAGATTACACTTTGATTGGTTGAATGGCTGACTGGTTGACTGGACACTTAGCATATTAGGCTTTTATTATATAGGATAGAGGCCCAGTGCATGAAAATGTGTGCATTAGGGGGGTCCCTCAGCCCGGCCTGCCCCCTCTCAAAATCTGGGACCCCTCAGGTAGGGTCCCTAGGCCTGGCCTTACATCAGGGCCTATCGGGGCTTTCCTTCCCCCGACTGCAGGCAGCTGGCCCCACCCCCACTGCTGCCACTGCTTGCCATCTGTGCAGCGCTGCCGCCCCTCCCCTGCCACTGGTGGCCTCCCTCTGAAGGTGACAAACAATTGGCAAGAATAATGTAACAGATTCCAATTTATTTAAATGCATAATATTGCTTTTAAAGTGATAATCTAATTTAAAAAATCATTTTATTGATACTTTGACAAAGACTGCATGCATTTAATTGCATGAAATTTAATAGAAGGAAATACTTAGTGGTGCAAATAATTTCTCTATGTTCATGAAGGCCTGGCATTTTGGGGAATCATGCCATTTCAGTCTATGTAAACAGATCTTAAGACATCAAACACAGCCCTGGCCAGTTTGGTGCAGTGGATAGAGTGTCACCCTGGGGACTAAAGAGTCCTGGGTTCGATTCTAGTCAAGGGCACATGTGCAGGATGTGGGCTCGATCCCCAGTGGGGGGCATGCAGGAGGCAGTGAATCGATGATTCTCTCTCATCATTAATGTTTCAATCTCTCTCTCTGTTTCCCTTCCTCTCTGAAATCAATAAAAAAATATTTTTAAAAAAGAAATCAAATATAGACTTTTGCCCTATTTTCTGTGCTGAGAGTTTCTGCCAGCCACTTAATCAGGAATCCCCACCAGGATGACCTCTGTGGCTCCAAGGCCAAGAAAAATATAGATTGTGAATGGGAGCAAAGACTGATGAATTATTAAAAACTTGTTTGAGATTCCAAAATGGCAGTGACATAAGTAGATGCTACACTAACATTCTCCCAGGACCAAACTGGAAATACAACTAAAATACAGGAGGTAAAAAACACAAAACAACCTGCAAAATCAACTGAAGAAAAGCTGGAGAGAACCCTGATAAGCAAAGATGGAAAGTGGAGACTGCATAAAGACTGGTAGGAAGTATGGAGGCAGGAAACGGCTGTCCAGGCTCCCATAGACAGCAGCTAAATTTCCAGAGGGATATCTCAGCTGTGGGAGGTTCACACTGAGAATTATGGGGTCTAAACCCCAAACTAGGCTCCCCAGACCAGAGCATCAGAACTGAGAAAGATGCCCACATAATATCCTATCTAATAATAGAGAAACACGGTAATTAACCATAACTTCGCTACCCTTCCCCTTGGCTAATCAGGGCGATATGCAAATTAACTGCCAACCAAGATGGCAGACAGCAGCCAGACAGCTGAAGTGAACAAGAGGCTTGCTTGCTCCAGTGACGGAGGAAGCCAAGGTTCCCTGCCTGCCACTGCCGGCCTCTGAGCTTGCAGTCTAAGAAACAATGTAGCAAATATAGAAGCTAAACAAAACCCAGAAACCTGCTTTCAGCCAGCCAGGATGTCAGAGCTGGAGTCGCAACAAAGTTTCATATACAGAAGGTAAACAAAGCCCAGAAACCTGCTTTAGCAGCCGAGGTCTCAGAGCTGGAGCTGAGCCTCAGAGCTAAAGCCAGCTCTCAGCTCCAGTGACAGCCATAGAAGGTAAATAAATCCCAGAATTAAAAAAAAGAAAAAAGGAGAGGTTGAGAGCTTCAGTCACCCGCCAGCCTGAAAACGGCCCTCAGCCCCTCACCCAGACTGGCCAGACACCCCTTGGGGACCCCCACCCTAAAGGGGGTGTGACCAGCTGCAAACAGCCATCATCCCCTCATCCAGGCTGGCCAGGCACCCAAGCGGGACCCCCACCCTGACCCAGGACACCCTTCAGGGCAAACAAGCCCGCCCCCACCCATGCACCAGGCCTCTATCCTATATAGTAAAAGGGTAATATGCCTCTCAGCACTGGGATCAGCGGAGCCACAAGGCCTCCCAAACCTGGGATCAGCAGAGCCGCAAGGCCTCCTGGCACCAGGATCAGCGGAGCTGCGAGGCCTCCCAGCACTGGGATCAGCGGTGCGGTGAGGCCTCCTGGACCCTGGAGCAGCATGACAGGGGGCAGCGCCCAAACCCCCTGATCGCCATGCAGCTCTGTGTGTGACAGGGGTTGGGCCACAACCTCCCTATCCGCCCTGCTCTGTTCATGACAGGGGAAGGCATCCCAACCTCCTGATCGGCCCTGCTCTGTGCCTGATAGTGGGGAGCTCCCCAACCCCCTGATTGGCCCTGCTCTGTGTGTGACAGGGTGCGGCACCCCAACACCCCAATGGACCCTGCTCTGTGTGTGATGGGGTAGAGCCACAACCTCCCCATTGGCCCTGCCCTGAGTGTGACAAGGGGGAGTTCCCCAACCCCCTCATCGGCCCTGCTCTGTAAGAGACAGGGGGTGGCGCCAAAACCTCCCCATCGACCCTGCCTTGAGTGTGACAGGGGGCGGTGCCCCAACCCCCAAATCAGCCCTACCCTGAGCGTTACTGAGGGTGGCATCGCAACCTCCTGATCCGCCCTGCTCTGTGCATGACAGGGTACGGAGCCCCAACCCCCCTGATGGGCCCTGTTCTGTGCATGACAGGGGGCAGCACCCCAACCCCCTGATTGGCCGGCTCTGTATGTGACAGGGGTGGCACCACAACCCCCTGATCTGCCCTGCTCTGTGCATGACAGGTGGTGGCTCTGCAACCTCCCCATCGACACTGCCTTGAGTGTGACAGTGGGCGGCGCTCCAACCCCCCAATCGGCCCTACCCTGAGCGTGACTGAGGGTGGCATCTCAACCTCCCGATCCGCCCTGCTATGTGCATGACAGGGGGCGGCGCCCCAACTCCCCAATCAGCCCTGCTCTGAGCCCGACCAGGGGCTGTGGGGCAGGCACCTAGGGATTGGGCCTGCCCTCTGCCACCCGGGAGCGGGCCTAAGCCAGCAGGTCGTGATCTCCCGAGGGGTCCCAGACTGTGAGAGGGCACAAGTGGGGCTGAGGGATACCCGCCCCCACCAGTGCACAAATTTTTGTGTACCGGGCCTCTAGTCTGATTATAAAAAGCAGCAGAGTTACTGTCTGCCTCTGAGAGACAGCTGGAAAGACAGGCACACTCTTAAAGGGCCAATGCACAAAATTTTGTGTACAGCTACTCATATTGGACTCCAGCAGAGGGAAGGAAGAGTGAATCTGTATGAGTAGAAGCCAGAATTGGGGGCTTTGGGGTTAGAGCTCACAGAGTAGCCACCCTGTTTCCTGTGCTGAGTCCTTCCCGCATGCTATGAAATAAATGATTATACTGCAGAGCTTTGCTATCCAGACAGTTTTTGCCTGGGCGGGGAGGCAGTTTCCACACTCTGTTGAAAGACCTCTTGCTCTAGCCTGTTGGGAGACCTATTGCCCCACCCTGTGGTCCACAGCCTGAGGCTAATCAACTCTGAGTGTCAATGGGACTGCAAACAGAGGCAGGTCTCTGGAGGCTTTGAGTCTTTGCCTGATATAATCCTGGGACTGGGGCTAGGAAAAGCAGACCCTGGTGCACATCTTGGTCATTTCCAAAGGCACCCAGCAAAGGGAGCCACAAGCTGTGGATTGCTGATAGCTCCAAGCAGAGTATGCAGGACCAGTCAAAAACAATGTTTGACATTGACCTGCACTAGAGATTAGGAGGCATGGCAGATCTACCTAATACACAGACACAAACCCAAACTGGCAGCCAAAATGGGGAGATAAAAAACAAGCCCCAAATGAGAAAACAATAGAATTCTCCAGAATAAGAGCTAAATAAAATGGAGATAAGAAATTTATCAGAAATAGAGTTTAGAAAAAAGATGCTCAACAGCATGGTAACGGATATAGTAAATATGAAGAATGGCATAGCACTAATAAAGAACACAGTGGTAGGAACACACAGCAGATTAGAGAAAGCCAAAGATTGGATCAGTGAATTAGGAGACAGGGTATAAAAAAAATCACGCACTCAGAGAACTACAAATTAAAAATAATTAACATACTTGGAGAGCCAGAGGAGAATAAAGTGAGCAAGGGATAGAGAACATGTTTGAAGAAATAATGGCAGAAAATTTCACTAACCTGTTGAAGGAAAAAGTCACACAAGTTCAGAAGGCAAAGAGAGTACCATGAAAGCAGAACCAAATAGGCCCACACATAGACACATCACTATTAAATGCAAAAATTAAAGACAAAGAGATAATCTTAAAATCAGAAAGAGAAAATTGCTTTTTTGGAGAATTGTTCTAGGTCTGTGAAATATGCCTTTGTTATTTTAATGGGGATTGCATTGAATCTATAAATTGCTTTGGGTAGTATGGATATTTTAATGTTATTGATTCTACCAATCCATGAACACAGTATGTTCTTCCATTTATTTATGTCTTTCTCTATCTCTTTTTTCAATGTCCTGCAGTTTTCCAAGTACAGGTCTTTTACATCCTGAGTTAAGTTTATTCCTAGGAATCTTATTTTTTTTTTTTTTGGTGCAATGGTAAATGGGATTTTTTCTTAGTTTGTCTTTCTGTAAGTTTATTATTGGTGTATAAAAAAACCATTGATTTCTGGATGTTAATTTTTATTCTGCTACATTGCCAAATTCACTTATTAAGTCTAGTAGTTTTGTTTTTGTTTTTTTATATAGTCTGGATTTTCCAAGTACAATATCATGTCATCTGTGAATAATGACAGTTTTACCTCTTCTTTTCCAATTGGATGCCTTTTATTTCTTCTTGTCTGATCGCTATGGCCAGCACTTCAGTACTATGTCAAATAGGAGTGGTGAAAGTGTGCATCCCTGTTCTTTGGGAAAATGGTTTTAGTTTTTGCCCATTGAGTATGATGTTGGCTGTAGGTTATTCATATAAGGCTATTACTATGTTTGAGGTATGATCCCTGTATTGCCACTTTGCTGAGGGTTTTTATCAAGAAAGTGTGTTAGATTTTGTCAAATGCTTTTTCTGCATTTATTAATATTATTAAGTGATTTTTGTCTCTCAATTTGTTTATGTGGTGTATCACATGTATTGATTTGTGGATATTGTACTCAGAATAAATTTCACTTGGTCATGGTGTATGATCTTTCCAATGTAATGCTTGATGCAATTTGCTAAAATTTTGTTAAGGATTTTAGCATCTATGTTCATCATGAATTTTGGCCTGTAGTTCTCTTTGTTTGTGGTATCTTTATCTGGTTTTGAAATTAGAGTAATGCTGGCTTCATAGAAAGAGCGTGGAAGTGTACCTTTCTCTTGAATTTTTTTGGAGTAATCTGAGGGGGATAGGTTTTAGTTCTTTGAATGTTTGGTAGAAAATCACTGTAAACCTATCCAGACCAGGGCTTTTGTTTGCTGGAAGATATTTGATTACTGCTTCAATGTCATCCGTAGTTATCAGTCTATCAGTCTATTCAGGATTTTTATTCTTCCTGATTATGAGGATTTGGAACCTTGTATTTTTCTAAGAATATGTTTATTTCGTCAAGGTTGTCCAGTTTGTTGGAGTAGAGATGTTTTTCAGTGTGTGTTTTTTTTCTTTTACAATTCTTTGTATTTCTGTGGGGTCTGTTGTTATTTCAATTCTTTCATTTCTGATTTTGGTTATTTGGGTCCTCTCTCTTTGCTTCTCGGTGAGCCTGGCTAGACGTTCACCAATCTTGCTTACTGTATCCTTTCAAAGAACCAGATCTTGGTTTTATTGATCTTTTGCATTGTTTTTTATTTTCTTTTTTCTTTCTTCTTTCTTTCTTTCTTTCTTTCTTTCTTTCTTTCTTTCTTTCTTTCTTTCTTTTTTTCTTTCTTTCTTTCATCTTTCTTTTTGTGTCTCTATGTTATTTATTTCCACTCAGATCTTTATTATTTCCTTTCTTCTGGAGATTGTGGGCTTTTCATGTTGCACTCTTTCTAATTCTTTAAGGTGTAGGGTTATATAATATAATATCACTAGAGGCCTGGTGCACAAAAATTTGTGCACTCGTGGGGGGAAGGGAGTTCTTCAGCCTGGCCTGTGCCCTCTAGCAGTCTGGGACCCCTAGGGGAATGACCACCTGCTGCTTTAGGCCCGCTCCCTGAGGGATTAGGACTAAGCTGGCAATCAGACATCCCTCTGGCAGCCCAGGAGCCCTCGGGGGATGTCCACTTGCCAGCGGGCAGCAGGCCTAAGCTGCAGTCAGACATCCTTAGTGCTGCTGAGGAGGCAGGAGAGGCTCCCACCATTACCACTGTACGGGCAGCTGTCAGCCTGGCTTGTGGCTGAGCAGAGCTCCCCCTGTAGGAGCACACTGACCACCAGGGGGCAGCTCCTTCATTGAGCATCTGCCCCCTGATGGTCAGTGTGTGTCATAGTGACCAGTCATTCCCAGTCTTTCTGCTGTTAGGGTCAGCTTGCATATTACCCTTTTATTATATAGGATAGAGGCCTGGTGCATGGGTGGGGACCGGCGGGTTTGCCCTGAAGGGTGTCCCAGATCAGGTGGGTGTCCTGCTGGGGTGCCTGGCCAGCCTGGGTGAGGGGCTTATGGCTGTTTGCAGGCTGGACACACCCCCTTCATGGTGAGGGTCCCCACTGGGGTGCCTGGCCAGTCTGAGTGAGGGGCTGATGGTTGTTTGCAGCTGGTCACACCTCCTTCAGGGTGGGGGTCGCCACTGGGGTGCCTGGCCAGCCTGGGTGAGGGGCTGATGGCTGTTTGCAGGCTGGTCAAGCCCTCCCCCAGTGGGGACCCTCACCCTATGGAGGTTTGGCCAGCCTGGGTGAGGGGCTGATGGCTGTTTTCAGGCTGGCCACACCCCCTTTAGGGTTGGAGGTCCCCACTGGGGTGCCTGGCCAGTCTGGGTGAGGGGCTGAGGGCCGTTTTCAGGCTGGCCAAGGGCCCCCGGTGACAGAAGCTCCCAGCCTCTCCTTTTTTCTTTTTTTATTCGGGGATTTATTTACCTTCTATAATTGAAACTTTGTTGCTTTGAGTGGAGCTCAGAGCCTGCCGCAACAGGGAAGCTTGGTTTCCTGCTCGCTCTAGCTCTGTGGCCACGGCCGGCTGAAAGCAGGTATCTGGGGTTTATTTGCCTTCTATAATTGAAACTTTGTTGCTTGAGTGGAGCTCAGAGCTGGCCGGGAAGCTTGGCTTCCTCCATCATTGGGGCAACCAAGCTTCCTGCTTGCTCCAGCTTTGTGGCTGCCAGCCGCCATCTTGGTTGGGTTAATTGCATACAGTTGCTCTGATTGGCTGGTGGGTGTGGCTTAAGGTGTAGCAAAGGTATGGTCAATTTGCATGTTTGCCTTTTATTAGTGTAGCTTTTTTCTTGTTTTTTTAAAGTAGGCCTGCAGAGCTATAAATTTCCCTCTCAAGACTGCTTTTATCATGTCCCAGAGATTTTGTATCGCTGTGTTTTTATTGTCATTTGTTTCCAGGATGCTTCTATTTCTTCTTTGGCCTATTTGTTAACCCAATCATTGTTTAATAGCATGCTATTTAGCCTCCAAGTGTTTGAATTTTTTCATTATTTTTATTGTAGTTGATTTCTATTTTTATGCCATTGTGATCTGAGAAGATGCTTGATATGATTTCTATTGTCTTAAATTTGAAGTGACTTTGCCTGTGTCCCAATATGTGGTCTATCTTTGAAAATGTCCCATGTGCACTTGAGAAGAATATATATTCTGTATCTTTGGGGTGAAATGTTCTGTAGATGTCATATAATTCTATCTGATCTAGTGAATCATTTAGGATTATTGTTTCTTTGCTGATTTTTTTTAGAGGATTTATCCAATGTTTTCAATGGGGTAATAAAGTCCCCTACTATGACTGTATTGCTCTCTCCCTTGATATCTTCCAGAAGTTTTTTTATGCATTTTGGTGCTTCTGTATTGGGTGCATATATGTTTTCCAGAGTTATAGCCTCTTGTTGCATTGCTCCTTTTAATATTATGAAGTTGATTTCCTTATCTCTTATTATTTCCTTCACTTTGAAGTCTAACTTGTCAGACATAAGTATTGCTACCCCACCTTTTTTTTTCATTTCCATTTGCCTGAAAATTTATTTTTCATCCCTTCCTTATCACTCAGTGTGAGTCCTTTTGTTCTGAGGTAGGTCTCTTGTAGACAACAGATATATGGGTCATGTTTTCTTATCCATTCAGCTACACTCTGTCTTTTGATTGGAGCATTTAATCCATTTATATTTAAGGTTATTATTGATAGGTACTTCTTTGTCACCATTTTTATTCTTTATGCTTGTGTTCCTTCTTCTCTTTCTATTTCTCCTTTTTTCCAGTTTCTTTAGCATTTCTTGCATTGGTGGCTTGGTCATAATAAACTCCCTTAGCCCTTTTTTGTTTGTGAAGCTCATTTTACCACCTTCAATTTTGAATGACAGCCTCGCTGGGTATAGTATTCTTGGATTCAGTCCCTTGCTTTGCATCATGACCAGGGAGGCTAGAGTCTCGGGGCTCTTGGGTTAGCAGCCAAGGCAGCAGGTCCCTGGCCGGTGTGGCTATAGGGTCCTGGAAGGCACCCAGGGTGGAGGTGAGGCTGGGCTCCCAGACAAGCAGCTCTTCCTTTCAAGAGCCCGCCACCCAGGGAACACTGCATAGTAGCAGAGGCTGCCAGGCTAGGCTAGGTGAGCCTGATCTGTCAGCCCCAAAAGTCCTGCAGAATCTAACTGTCCTTCACACACACACACACACACACACACATGCCCCACATGTCCATGCACTCCCCTTTCACCCCTCACTCACACTCCCTCACTGCCATCCTTTTGGCTGCCATCCTTAGACCTTTCTTTCTCTTTCTTTTTTTTAAGTATTACAAATAGTATTATATATGTCTCTTTTTTCCCCCATTAACCTCCCCAGCCTGGAACCTTGATTCTCTGCCCAATGCAGCACTGAGTAACAGAGACTATAATATTCAATTCTCAACACTTGCACACGGGGACTCTGACTCCTGGCACCAACTAGGGGACTCTAATTTTTGGCACACACCTGTGGGGACACTTTCTCAGTGTGGTGCATGCAGGGTGCCTGATTCTAGGTGCACACATGAGGCCACACTGAGTGCTGGTGACTCTGTTTCTCGGCACACGTGGCTCCCACTGACTCATGGCAGCCACACATCTTGATGTCGAAGTTCTTCAGTGACACTCAGGTGGCACAACACTCCCACAGCACACTGTTCAGGCACCCACAACTTGGAATTTGGACCTTCTAGTGATAGCTAGAATGGGGAGACAATAAAACAATCCCCAGAGGAAAAGAAAAGAGGAATCACCAAGAAAGGAAATAAATGAAACGGAAGCATGCAACATGACAGAAAAATAATTCAGAGTAATGGTCATACAGTTCATAAACTGGATGGATGAGAAAATCAACAACCTATGCAAAAATCAGGAAGAAATCAAAAGTGATATAGCTACAATCAAAAACACCATGGAAGGTTTCAATAGTACACTAGAAGAAGCAGAGTATCAAATTAGTGAGTTAGAAGATAAGGTAGAGAAATAAGCTCAATCTGAACAGCAACTGGGGGAAAAAATTTAAGAAAGCAGGAGGACAGCCTAAAGGAGCTTTGGGACAACATGAAACAAAGTAACATATGCATAATAGGGCTGCCAGAAGGACAAGAAGAACAGCAAGGATTAGAAAATCTATTTGAAGAAATAATGACAGAAAATTTCCTGATATGTGGAAGAAAAAAGTCACACAAGTACAGAGAGTCCCAAGCATGATGAATCCCAAAAGACCCACAACAAGACACGTCAAAATTACAATGGAAAATGTTAATGACAAAGACAGAATCTTAAAGGCTGCAAGAGAGAGACAGAGAGTTACCTACAAAGGATCGCCCATCAGATTATCAAATGATTTCTCAATAAAATCACATCAAGCTAGAAGGTAATGGAATGAAGTATACATAGTGATGCAAAGCAAAGGACTAAATCCTAGAATACTCTTTCCAGCAAGACTATTAATCAAAATTGAAGGGGAAATCAGGAGCTTCACAGACAAAAAAAAAAAGTGAAGAGAGTTTATCACTACCAAGCCTGCAATTCAAGAAATGCTAAACAGAATGCTGTAAAAAGAAGAAATAGAAGGGGAGGAAGGAACACAGGCATAAAGTACAGAAATGGCTACAAACAAGTACCTATTAATATTAACCTTAAATGTAAATGGATTAAATGATCCAATCAAAAGACATCGAAAGACTGAATGGACAAGAAAACATGACTCATATATATGCTGTCTACAGGAGACCCACCTCAGAACAAGGGACTAACACAGACTGAAAGTGAAGGGATGGAAAAATATCTTTCAGGCAAATGGAAATGAAAAAAAAAAGCTGGGGTAGCAATACTTATATCTCACAAAATAGACCTCCAAGTGAAGACCATAATAAGGGACAAGGAGAACATCTGGAAGATATCAGGAAAGAGATTTATAGCAATACAATCATAGTAGGAGACTTTAATACCCCATTAACATCACTGGATAAATCCTCCAGACCAAAAATAAGCAAAGAAACAGCAATTCTAAACAATTAACGATCAGATGACATCCTTAGAACATTCCACCCCAAAACTAAAGAATATACATTCTTCTCAAGCTCACATGGGACATTTTTAAAGAAAGACCACATTTTGGGACGCAGGTGAAGTCTCTCAAAATTCAAGCAGATTGAAATCATATCATACATCTTCTCAGATCACAATGGCATAAAATTAGAAAACAACTACAATAAAAGCAATCACAAAAATTCAAACACTTGGAAGCCGAATAGCATACAATTAAACAATGAGTGGGTTACCAAAGAGATCAAAGAAGAAATAAAAAACATCCTGGAAAAAACAACAACAATGAAAACACAACAATCCAAAATCCTTGGGACACAGTGAAAGCAGTCCAAAGAGAGAACTTCATATCCCTACATCAAAAACAAAAAAAAGAGAAAGAAAATAAAGAAACACTGGTAATAAGCCAACTAACTCTGCAACTTAAACAATTAGAAAGAGAGCAACAAGAAAAGCCCAGAGTGAGCGGAAGGAAGGAAATAACAAAGAATAGAGCAGAAATAAATGACATTGAGACAAAAAAATAAACAATACAAAAGATCAATGAAACCAAGAGCTGGTTCTTTGAATGGATAACCAAGATTGATGAACCTATAGCCAGGCTCATAAGAAGCAAAGAGAGAGGACCCAAATAAACAAAATCAGAAATTAAAGAGGCAAAATAGCAACAAACTCTACAGAAATATGAAGGATTGTAAAAAAAAAATACTATGAGCAACTCTATTCCAACAAACTGGTAAACCTAGAAGAAATGGACATATTCTTAGAAAAATACAACCTTCCAAAACCCAACCAGGAGGAATCAAAAAATGTGAATAGGTCAATAACTATGGAGGAAACTGAAGCAGTAATAAAAAACAAAAAACAAAACAAAACAAACAAAAAAAAACAACTTCCAACAAACAAAAGCCCTGGACCAGATGGCTTTACAGGGGAGTTTTATCAAACATTCAAAGAAGAAATGAAACCTATCTTCCTCAGACTATTCCAAAAAATTCAAGAGGAAGGGACACTTCCAAGCTCTCTCTATGAGACAGCATTACTCCTATCAAAACCAGATAAAGACAGTGAAAAAAAAAGAGAATTATAGGCCAATATCCCGCAGGAACATAGACGCCAAAATTCTAGCAAATCGAATACAGCATTACATAAGAAAGATAATACATCATGACCAGGTGGAATTTATTCTGGGGATGCCAGGATGGTACAATATCCACAAATCAATAAATGTGATACACCACATAAATGAACTGAGAGATAAAATCATATAATCATATCCATTAATGCAGAAAAAAAAACATTTGACAAAATCCAACACCCTTTCTTGATAAAAACCCTCAGAAAAGTGGGAATGGAAAGATCATACCTCAACATAATAAAAGCAATATATGACAAACCCACAGCCAACATCATACTCAATGGGCAAAAACTAAAACCACTTCCCCTAAGAATGGGAACAAGACAGAGATGCCCACTCTCACCACTCCTGTTTGACATAATACTTGATGTGCTAGCCATTGTGATCAGACAAGATGAAGAAATAAAAGGCATCCAAGTTGGAAAAGAAAACGTAAAACTGCCCTTATTCGCAGATGACATGATATTGTACATAGAAAACCCCAAAGACTCCATCAAAAAACTACTAGACTTAATAAATGAATTTTGGAATGTAGCAGGATACAAAATTAACACCCAGAGTATATGGCTTTTCTGTACACCAATAATGAAATCACAGAAAGAGAAAATAAAAAAGCAATCCCATTTACCATTGCAACTAAAAAATTAAGATACCTAGAAATAAATTTAACCAAGGAGATAAAGAACCTGTACTTATAAAATTTCAGGTTGCTGAAAAAGGAGATAGAGGAAGAAAGACATAAACAAATGAAAGAACATACCGTGTTCACGGATTGGTAGAATCAACATCATTAAAATGCCCATACTACCCAAAGCAATCTACAGATTCAGTGCAATTCCCATTAAAATACCAACAGCATATTTCAAGGACCCAGAAAAACTCTCCAAAAATTCATATGGAATTAAAAAAAAGAACCTGAATACCTGCAGCAATCTTGAGAAAGAAGAACAAAGTTGGAGGGATCACAATAGAAGATATCAAGATATACTACAAAGCCACGGTTCTCAAAACTGCCTGCTACTGTAACAAGAACAGATTATGGATTAGTGGAACAGAACAGAGAACCCAGAAATCAACCCAAGCCAATATGCTCAATTAATATTTGAAAAAGGATGCAAGAGCATACAATAGAGTCAAGACAGTCTCTTCTATAAATGGAGATGGGAAAATTGGTCAGATACATGAAAAAAAATGAAACTAGACCACCAACTTACACCATACAAAAAAATACACTCAAAATAGACAAAGGACTTAAATGTAAGTAGGTAAACCATAAAAATCTTAGAAGAATCCATAGGCAGAAAAATAGCAGACATTTGTCATAGCAATATCTTTACCAACACAGCTCCTAGGACAATGGAAAGTAAGGAGAAAATAAACAAATGGAACTACATCAAAATAAAAAGCTTCTGCACAGCAAAAGAAACTATCAACAAAACAACAAGAAAGTTCACTGCATGGGAGAACATATCTGCCAATGTTATCTCCAATAAGGGTTTAATCTCCAACATTTACAGGAAGAGTCCCAGCAACAGAAAAAAAAAATATCACAGACACTCCAGAAAACTGGGATCTTAAGCCAGCCAAAGGAATGACATTTCAATTTTTCATTTTTATTTTTTTATTATTATTTTATTAGCTCTTTTCTTTGCTTTTTTCTTTGTTTCCCTTCTTTTGTTTGTTGCTCTTTTTGCTTTTTTCTTTGTTCTCCTTTTTTGTTTGTTGCTTTATTTTCTACTTCTTTTCACATTATTTTTTTCATCATTCAATTTTATTTTAGTTTTACGTATTTTCTATTTTTATACCATTTTTTAAATCAATTTTTTTGTAAATATATTATTTTGTTCCCTTTCTGTCTCTTCTTATACACTCATTCCTTTTCTACCTCCGCTATACTGAAGTCAGTTCCTCCCCATATTTATCCAATTCTTAACCTTATTTCCTGTATATCAGCTCAGCCTCTAAAGATTCTGCCCCCACCCTCTTTACTGGGTGTTTGTATTTGTTTTGTTTATCTATTGGTTCTATGGTGTTCTCTCTCTCTCTCTCTCTCTCTCTCTCTCTCTCTATATATATATATATATATATATATATATATATATACATATATATATATATATTCTCCTTTTTCTTTTCTCTCCTATCTTTTTTTCCTCTTTTTTTCTCTCTCTCTCTCTCTTAGATATCATTTGTACTCTCTTTTCTCTCCCCTAATTCTCTTTTCTCTGGTGGTCACTTATATTGGGGTTATTCCTGTCGTGAGTACATTCATGCTTTGTTTGCCTTGAGTCATGTCTTGTTAAGATGAATTTTATCCTGTCTGGCTAAAGTGCTAGAGAGCAAGTGACATAACCAGACACCTGGAGAGGAGGAGCAGCGACGCGTGAAGCTCACTTCAATCCAAAGAGCAGCAGCCGTGCAAGCAGCCCACCCCCATCCGAGGAGCAGCAGACTTGCAATCAACCTGTCCAAGTCCAAGGACCAGTAGCCCCACAAGCAGCCCACCACATCAGAGGAACAACAGCAGCGTGCAGCCAGCAACATTCAAGGAACAGCAGCAATGTGAACAGTCCGCCCCATTCAAGGAGTACAGCTGTGTGTATAGACGGCCCCCATCCAATGAACAGCAGCCTTGTGATCAACACACCCTCTGTCTGAGGAACAGCAGCTGTGTTCGAAGCCTCCCCCCACCAGCCAGAGGAGCCACCACGGCTGTGAACAGCACCCACCAGAGGAGCTGCTGGCAACTGAGGAGCAACTGCTACCACAACCACCTGAGGAGCAACCACAGCCCGAGGAGCCACAGCCACCCAAGGAGCAGACCGTGAACGACTCAACATCTAGATCTGTTGGTGAGATCAAACATGGGTAGACAAAGAAACCCCCAAAGGAAAGAAGAGGAGGACTCGCCAGAAAAGCAGCTAAGTGAAACAGAGGCATGCAGCATGACAGAAAAAGAATTCAGATTAAGGGTCCTAGAATGCCTAAACCGGATGGAGGAAAAAATCAACAACATATGCAAGAATCAAGAAGAAACATGAAAAAATCAACAACTTATGTAAGAATCAAAAAGAAATGGATGAAAAAAATCAATAACTTATGTAAGAAGCAAGAAGAAATGAAGAGTGATATAGCTGCAATAAAAAACACCATTGAAAGTTTCAACAGTAGATTAGGAGAGACGGAGGACCAAATTAGCGAATTAGAAGACACGGAAACAAAACACACCCAAACTGAACTGAAATTGGAGAAAAAAATTAAAAGACAGGAGGAGAGCCTAAAGGAGCTATGGGACAACATGAAATGAAA
>NW_005871098.1:1969385-2050528 GCF_000147115.1 Myotis lucifugus
AGAATGTATGTACCCCTATGTTCATAGCAGCACAATTCACCAGTAGCTAAGATCTGGAAACAGCCCAAGTGCCCATCAGCAGATGAATGGATTAGAAAACTGTGGTACATCTACATGATGGAATACTATGCAGCAGTAAAAGAGAAGGATCTCTTACCATTTGAAACAGCATGGAGGGGTCTGGAGAGTATTATGCTAAGCAAAATAAGCCAGTTGGAAAAACACAAGTGTCACATGATCTGACTCATATGTGGAATCTAATGAACAAAATAAACTGATGAACAAAGTAGATCCAGAGACATAGAAGCATGGAACAGATTGTGAAATCACAGAGGGAAGCCGGAGGTGGATGGGTGGGTGGGTGGGAAGAGATCAACCAAAGAACTTGTATTTATATATGCATAACCCATGGACACAGACAATCTAGTGGTAAAGTCCTGGGGCTAGGGATGGGAGTGGACTAGAAGGGATCAATGGGGGGGGGGGGGGGAGGGGAAGGGACATATGTGATACTTTCAAGAATAAAGATTTAATGTTAAAAAAAGAAATCAAATACACCAAAATAAATGATTACTGTTAAGATTATTTTATTTTCTACTTACAATACAGTTATTTAAAATAAAAATCTCAAGGAATTTTTCTATTCAATTAATTTTAGTTAACTAATTATAACAAAATATTTTCTATGTATAATTACTAAGAGTCATTTTTAAGGGCCTTTTAATTATACAATTTCAATAATTACTGAACATCAATTTTTAATGTTTACAATGCAAACTCTTTTAAATTTTCAGAAGCATAAAATATTTTGGAAAAGAGTTAGCTAATCTATCAGAGGGTTAATTTCCTGATACAGTTAGATATGTCATATAAAACAATTTTTAACATTCTCATTAAAAATTGGGAGTTCTAGCTTGGAGGGAATTTTTCAGAGAAAATACTCCCCATCTGTAAATAGTGAAATGAATATATTGAAAGCATTAGGACTATCTTCTATACATTAAACATTAAATTAAGGTGGATACCTGGGCATTTCAGATATGATAGTAGATAGATTTCTTCTTTCTTTTCCACATTGTTTTATCCATAGTAGTTAAAAATATATTAAAATAGATATTTAAAATTAAGCAAATAACTCAGTCAAGATTTAATATATTCCTATGATTAGCCTATGCTATCCTTGCTAAGTGGAAATGGTGATACTGAATAAAATCTTTTGATAAGAACTCTTTTTACATGAGTGGATTTGTAAAATGAAGACAAAAAAATGCGATTTCTCTAAATAATTAAAATGGTTCAGCAATCCCTGGTTGGTTGTCCAAACACTGTTTTCCCATGATAGATAACTGCCTTGTGGATGATGAACTGAAGTACAAATTTGGGATAATTTCACAGTTTAAAAAGTCCCCAAATGCTATTTGCAAAAATTTCTGAAAAAAGGCTGACATTGAATTGCTCTCTTGGATAGATAATTTATTGTACTAACCCTGTGGAATTTAAAACTAAAAGTTTAGATGAATTAAAAAAAGAAAACTGCAAATCATTTCATTAGAATCTTCCATTCTTAATGAAAAGGAAATTGGTCAAGGCTAAAATGGGAAGTTGGGTTTCCAACAAGTAAACCACTATTCCTTTTTCTTTTGCTTTCGTGTTTGTAAGCATAATTGCACTCAAGGTATACATGTGTATAAATAAATGACCATTAACAAAAAGATTGGCTCTTCTTTTATGTAAAAGGATAAAAACCATCTAGCCAAATGCTGGGCATGAACAGATATCACATGCATGTTTTAATGTCTTGAAAGTTTATTACGGTCTTACAATAAAAAACAGACCAACATAAGACTGTAGAAAACAACCCCCCCCCGCCCCCCAAAAAAGGATTCAAAGATTATGTGGAACTAAGTTGATCTCCAAGGGGGTGGGGAATAATATATGTAGCAATTTCTATAATTATCTCTTGTCTTGGAACATTTTTATAAGCTACTCACTGGCAACAGGGTAATCCATAAGTCTGAGCTGAACTGGAACATTGGGCATGTTTTTCATGGGAGACTGAACAATTTCTGGCTTGCACCTGTAGGTGATATGTACATTACCCTTAAAGGTCCGATTAATAGAGTCCATTTGTAATCACTAAAACAACCTTCTATAAATTTAAATTTTTGGTTTCAAACATCTTTGGGGGCATTCAGGTAAATACAGCATGAGTTTATAATTAGTCTGACATTTCTAGACACAATTAACTTGCAGATTTAAATACTTGATTTACATATGTAAATATCATTCCGCACTGACAATTCTTAATCTTTCTTTGGAAAATGTAATTTCATCAGAAGTCACTCTCTGGTGGTTATTTGTTTAATTCTCCTTATGACTATACATACACACTTGTGAAATTCAGGAGATCTTTTCTTTTTAAATTTTATTTTATTTCTTAATCACTAAAAAAATTGCTAAGCAATGGGTTTCCTGGCCTAGTAGTCTCACTATATGACTTTAAGATATAAATATAAACTTTTCAAATCTTTAAAAAATTATCAAATTAATTTTATTTTAAAGATTTCTTTTGCACATTTTCTAATCTTTTAATTTTCTCACAAAACACACACCTTCATTAGTTTATGTACTAGATCTTTTAAAATATGAATATTAGCAAGTAACTTATGAAGTTATTTTTAATATGGCAATAAAAATTCAGATCAAACTGCATGGTTATCATTCAAATCTTTGACTATAAATTTATTTAATGCAGTAATATTTATCAGATAAATAAATGTTATTTTCTACATACAACTTTATCAACTGTCTAACATTATTTGCTGTCATATTTGCATGTACTTTTTTGTTAAATGCCAAAATATGATGGCAACATTCTGTCAGAAAAGTGAATGAGTCAGAAAAAGGGAGAGAAGAGAAATATCAAGTAAACTATAAAAATAAGAACCAATTTATATGAATGGATTGAAATATGAACTCAGTCACTGATATCCCAAATAATGCATCTCTTTAGAGAGCTATTGTGTATAAACCATTTATTTCCCATTATTTTAGGAAAGTGTTGCTTAAATGAGGCTATTTTTGTACCATAAAGTGTTTAAATTGAATAGATTTAATTTTAGGTCCAATCAAATGTGTAGTTGTCAAGCATTTAATGCTGAAATGCATTGCCTTAAGAAATGGTATTTTAGAGCTGTTTGTCTTTTAAATTCTAACACTGTGTATATATATATATATATATAGTCCAGCTGCCATCAGAGAGATTATTGCAGCTGGAAGCATTGGTAGGATGACAACTAAAGGGCTACATCATGTCAAACTCTCAAGTAGGAATTATTGCCTTTTTTTGTCTCAGGTTCCAGCTGTATTATGTCACCAAATCACATCACAGTGTAATCAAAGATGAATAAAATATTTTTCTTTACCTTAAATGCTTTTTCTGTCAATTACAATCAAAGGACATGATTTCAGGTCTGTCATTTTGTGAGGCTCTTTCCTACTGATGATTGAAGCTGTAATCTGCTAAATATAAAATGAATCAGAAATGTCTTAGAATGATTTTGCTATTAAGAAGAAGAATGTTTTCTTTTTCTCCCACAGGGAACAGAAAAGTAATTGGTCTTTAAAGAATGAAATCAAAGACTTTTTTAAAGTGAATCCTTCGGTTTCGGTTTTCTTCCTTTTATGCTTTCTTTTTCCTGCCTTGATTCTAAATCTTCAATTGCAACACTGGTTTGTTTTTCTGAGGATAATAAACATAGTACTCTAATATAAATCACATAGCTCTTTGCAAATATTTTATTAGCCTCTTGTTTTCATATGTCCAAAACTTTCTTGCCATATTACTACCTATTAGGTACTCTGTAATGTTTGCAGTAATTTTGTTATTTAACTACAACTTCTAGATGGGTTTCTGGTTTGATTACATTATTAACCATAATCAAAAACATTTTCTCAGAATGAATTAGGAATGGCTGCCTTTGAACTTCTTTACATTATTTTATGATAGGTTGCTCCTCATTTACACTACAAATGCTGGCAAAAATGAAAGAGGAATCTCTGCTAGCAATGTCAGATAAAGTAAAATAACTGGTTCAGCAGTCTGCCAGTAGCTTCCATCGATAAAGACAGCTTTTTTTATAATGAAGAAAGGCTGAGAATGTAAATATTTGCCATTGTGAGAAGATTTAGAGAACTTGTCATGAACTTCTGCGTCTTTCCTTAATTTTTCTTATTTCTATATTTGATGTCTAAGTATATGTTTGTGCAATTAATACACCGTCCTTGTGTGTCACAGCAAACATTATTCTTGGGTGCTCCTTTAGAACTATTTCTAGGAAATGTAAGATATAGATGCAATGTATACAATCTTAATGTATTATCCCCAGAATTCCTCATAAACACCCCCATGACACTATATTTCTCCTTGATCTTCCATCACTATTTGTTTACCAAAGTGAGAAATAAATAGTTAGCTGTGTTGCTATGCTATTTTAAGATATTTCTGTTTCTTTACAGTGGGAGAGGAAATCACAAGCCATTTGTTATCCGTATTTTTCTAACATTCAGCATTTGTATGTACACACATACACACATAGAGAGAAGCAGAAATACCAGACTGAGAAAAAAGTGTGGAATCAACTACTACAAATAATCTGGTAATAAATACAAATATTCAGTGTTATATTTATACCAGATGTACTAATTCAAATCATTTAAAATATATATCAGAAACTGAGAAGTAAGCCCAAGTGTTTTCCAAATACTTTGACCAAGGAGAGGCTGCCCAATGCATTACAAAAGAACCCTCTGAAAAGAGACACAGACAGAATTCTGCCTCTGTCATTGGCTATGTGATCTTGAAGTTAATTTTAAAATTTCCATTTCCATGCACATGCCCCTAAAACATGATGAGCATCAGACTAGTTAACAGCCCCACTAGTTCCAAAAACTAACACAATCATACTGCATTAGAGCCACAGAAATCTTATATGTGATCTGGAGCAAGCCCTTCTCTCATTCACAAATGAAGAATGAAGGATGAAGATTCATGACACAAGGCAGAAGAAAGTCATTGCCAAGCAGGACTAGATCAAGGATTCTCTGAAGCAAAATGACTGTCTCAAAAACTATAGCATCATAAGCCATTTGTTATCCATCTAGACAACTGAACATGACTTTTTAAATTTAAGTTCATAACAATATCTAAATTTATTATTGAAAAACAAAACATTTCACAAAAGGCTACACTCCTTTGAATTACCAACACATACTGCAGTCTCCTTTACTGAACTCAAGGACATATAAACAAAGACAAAATACTGCTTCAGAATAGTTTGGTTCCTTCCAAGCTGTTATATATGTGTATATGTACGTATGTGCATGTGTGTGTGTTGAGAGAGAGAGAGAGAGAGAGAGAGAGAGAGAGAGAGAGAGAGAGAATGAATGTGTGTACATCCCAAGGTGGAAAAATTTACTATTTACTTTTTGGGAGAGAATCTAAATATGATCTCAACTCAGGGAATCCTAACAATGGATGGAATTCTAACATTATGCATACAGCCTTATGATAAGCAGAGGACACACCACTGTGGCAGGAAACCTTTGATAATGGCATAAACAAAGGTAGTCTTTATACATGTGCACATGTTTTTCTCACTTAAATACTCTTTTAAATACGTTTTAGTACTAGGACATAAAAGAAATTATTGAAGTTCTCTGAGAACCCTATCTTTATTGATATATACTGAAAGTAATATTATCTACCACACAGTTCTTCTGAGGATTAAATAAAATTAAACACCAAGGACTGTTTGGAACATATTTATTTGTAATTCACTTATTAAATTTTTGTTGCAATTAATTATTTTTCTTTCCCATCAAAATATTGGTTATTGGAGGGATAAAGAGACAGTCCAAGTAACATTCAGTAGGCATTCAAAAAATTTTGAACCCAGTGTGGCCCAGTGAACCATGAAACATGAGGTCACAGGATCGATTCCCAGTCGGGTTAGGGCACATGCCTGGGTTGAGGGTTCAATCCCCAGTAGGAGGCTTGCAGGAGGCAGCTGATCGATGTTTCTCCCTCTTGTTGATGTTTCTCTCTATCCTCTCCCTTCCTCTCTCTCTAAAATCATTAAAACAGACTTTTAAAAAATAACTTTCGATTGGTTGGCTGCCCGGATGCATGCATGGATTAGCAAATGTGTACATAAGCCAAGTAAAGGGGGAACTAGCAATTGTTTGATAAATTTGATCAATTGCTTTCTCTTCAAATATTATGTTTAATCAGTATTTCCAAACTTTCATTCTTCACCAACATCATCTGCCTGATTTTTGCCATACCATGGATTCTATATATATCAGTGCTTTCCAAACTTTATTCCACCAGATAACAAGAATATTTGTTTGAGTCACTTGGGTTTACCCAGCATACTGCTCAAGAGCAGAAGCATGGGAAAAGAGAATGATCATTGTCTGAAATGCACCCAGGGACTCAGTGAACTCAGGAGGTCATTGGTAACCATCATAACACACCAGCCTCACAAATGGGGCAGGAGGCACTGAATATTCTGATTTGCCTAATATTATTTATTAAAATGACTTTAAATATTATGTTTACAGTTAGCCTTGTCCTATGCACTAATATCTGTGAAATCACAGCAATTATGATCTAGTTTTGTTAGCAACAAAAAACAAATGACCGTAAATATCTTGGTGGTTTAACGCATCATGGATTTATCACTTGTGTTGCACATCCATAGAGGGCTGAAATGTCCTCCAGAGCCTCTTCCCATCAGATTGAGGCTGAAGGAGCTTCCTCCATCTGGAACGTCCCTGGTCACTGTGTTAGAAGAAAGATGCCATGGTGAATTTCATGTCCATTAGTAAAGACTTCTGCCCCAAGTTTCACTGGATACAGAGGTTTCATGGCCATGATCAACAGCAAGGATGTGAGGAAATACTATGTGTCTGACGGGAGGGGACTGAAATATTGACAAATAGCCCTAATAATTACTATTTATTTCCTTTTATTTTTCTTCTTTGAATATGATAGAGACCTTAGCATAATGAATATGTATAAATGATAGCCTATCAAAAACAATAAAATATTTTATAAAAGATATTCAGAATATAATAATGCTATTTTAGCCTCTAAGTACAGAGGCAGAGAAATGTTGAAGTAACTTTGCACTAAGATCCTTGGCTATTATTTGCAATGTCAATATTGTACCTGGGTTAGCTTCACTTTTCAGTTTTCATCCAACTATTATTTACAAACTCTAAATTAGATTTTCAAAAGTCTAAGCTGTCTTCAACACCATTGTGTGCAAAAGTACACACCCATTTGTAAAAGATTCTATAACTCCTTTGGCCAATACTGGGCTTATGCAAGCAAAAGTGTGCATTTCATTGAGGCACAACCTATCTCTAAGTGGCAGATGCAGCTGTCCTGTGGTCTCATTTTGGGCATAGCACAATCACAGCCTTTTCGCTGCTTTAATCATGATATTGCAGCCAGTCCTCCAATGAACCCACCTTGCAGAACCAGCATACAATATCAAAGTAATTGTCTAGTGGGGGCCAGAATATTCTGATTGTTTAATAAAGTGTAATTCAACTAACAAAGCCATATAATTTGGAAGTAAACAAATGAATGCAATACAAATATACTTAGAGGAAAAATTATAAATAGAAACAAGTTAGGATAATGTCTGCATTTTTTCTTAAGTATCCAAATAGGTACTGACACAGCATCACATAGCAAAATATCCAGATATTTTATTGTATGTTTTGCTTTTAATTTGGATGTCTTAATGCTTCCCTGTCTCATTCTGTAGAAATTACATTAAAATAGCACTTTCTCTATCCCACATGCAGTGTCTGCACCGACGGGTGGCAGGTGGGAAGGCAACTGTAAAAGCAAGTTTCCCCTATATTTCTAAATGTCCTGTAGTATACCTTGATGATACACAGTATAATACAAGAAATGTGCCCTAAATCTTCAATACAGCACTGATTTCCATTCTATACACAAAGCAAATATGAAGCATGGAGACCTAATGGAACCCATATCCTTTAACCTGGCAAGTGAAGCTAGATTAACAAAAATATTTTAAAACAGCCAATAATTAGAAAAACATTGCTTAGAATTGTATAATTATTTAATAAACCATAAAACATACAACTGCTATTTAGTCACAGAGGCCCTCTTCACACTGCACCATATGGCTAATGGCTTCGATCTCACATCACACCATACTGAGAATTCCTTCTCATCATACTGTTTTGGCTACGGACTCAGTTTGTGACTAATGCATGCGTTACCCTTTCACTGCATGCTTATTTTATGAGAAGGAAGCATCTGTTTTGGTGTTGATTCTGAAATGATAAACTACTATTTTTAAAACTTAACAAGTAAATTACCTCCATATTAATTTTCCAAGATGGATTTTTAAATACAATTTTTGTTATCCCCAGTTATAACTCCAAATGCTGTCCATTTATATTTTGATAAACATCAATAGTGGAAGTCTACATTTATTTTAGTGTCAAAAGTAGATATAACAAGCTAAATTAAATAATCTATGGACATCATTTTGAGAACATTTAAGTAGGAAATTTTTTTCTCTGTATCTACTGCAGGGTAATAGCTAGACTCCAGGAGTCCCAAATAATTTAGTTCCAGAAACTCAATCTTTCACATCCAGTCTCCAAGAGCACTTCACCGAGCCTCTCAGAGCAACTTTTTACTGAACATCAGCACATGTTGGGGTCTTCCAGATACCTATTTTGAACATATTCTTTTCCAAATGAACATTAATTGAATAATACACATTTTTTACTTTGAGTATAACTTTTTAAATGCCAGATTGAAATGTTGCAAAAGTAACTTATTAAAATAATTTTCAAACATAAGACCAAATCTTTGGTCAATTTATTCAAATTTGACAAACATCTGAAGTGACTGAATTTTTTTTAACTTTACAGGCCAGATGATTTGGCACTGGTTTTAGATTCTAAAATAATATGAATGTGAGGGTCGAAATTTTCCTTGGAAATAAGAACCCTAGCCATTTATCAACAAAACAAAACAAACAAACAAAAAAATAAAAAAACACACACACACAAAGTAAAAATCACACGATTAGCACCACACTTTCCTTGCCTAGGAATAAAAGGAAATGTAAGAATACATTTTGTTGTACTTTGGGTTTTTAAAAAATACATTTTTATTGATTTTTTAGAGAGAAAGGAAAGAAAAAGGAGAGAGCAAGAGAAGCATTTGTCTGCCTCCTGCATGGCCCACACTGGGAATTGAACCCATACTCCTAGCATATGGCCTCACCAGGAATCAACTAAGTAACCTTTTGGTACATAGGACGATGCTCAACCAACTGAGCCACATTGGCCAGGACTACATATGTAGTTTCAATTTTACATTAGGAAAACTCATTTTAGATTGACAATTTTTTTGTTGCTGAACAGTAAGAATGTTGCAAGTTAGAAAAAAATATTTATCCTCTTTGAATTTAATCATATTAGTGATGGCAGAAATTAATATGACTAGTGGTGAGCCGAAAATCAAGATGATTACTCCTAACTCAACCTAGCTTAAAGAACCCAATGTGTTAATTTTGTATTTCAGCCAACATAATTTTATAATAGTTTGGCTTCTACTATATTTCAAAGATTAGCAGAACCAATGAATGTTCTCCTTGTTTAAAGATGAATCATTTAATGATGAGACAAATTTGGATACTGCTTTAGTTTGATATATAAGCTCTATATTCATAAAAGTTCACATATATAACCATGAAATTAAATGGACAAAGGCATCTAGGATTAGAAAGCCAAATAATGCTAGTATAATGTTCCCAGATTTAACAGAGCATCCTGACTTTTGGGGGATACCTAATTGTTAGGTAAAAATTACATATGTTTAGATTCTAAATTTTGTAAGTTGACAGTGGAAACATGATTTGTTTTAAAACTATGATCCCTATTTTTATGAAACTTTGCTGCTTCATTTTTCACCAAGTTGTTAATCTGGTTACATTTTTTTTAAAGAAGCCAATAGTAAGAAATAAAATACATAAGGGTTGCCTTTATCAGGTTTCAACTTTCTCCCTGGTTCTTTGCTTGAAGGAATGAAGGAAATCTTTGGTTTGCTTTTCTTCCCCCTTTCCCTTCCCCTTTCCCTTCCCCACAATGAACAAGAAGAGAGCTTGCAAAAATCACATTAAAAAGAAGAGTTAGTTGGCTTGTTATCAGGGATGATTTGCTTGCTCTGATTTTTTTGTTTGTTTGCTTTGTTTTGTTTTGTTTTGTTTTGCAGAGACTGAAGATAAAATTTCTGCTATGGCTAGAGAAGCAGCCCAGTTTATTTAACTGCCATAAGTCCCTACCACTTAACTTGGCTACTGACTAAAATTTGCAAGATCTGGCTTCTAGGCAACATATAATTTTATTACAACTGATCCTATAGAGATGAAGGGTGTGCAAGGGCACCAGGATGCCCATAGTAAATGAATTGTTTCAATGCAACTAACAGTATCCTGGTGCCCAGGAACTGTTAATTCATTCAACATGAGTGAACAGCTTACTTCCAGACAGCAGTTTTCACACCCAGGCTCATTATAAGATTGAAATATTATTAAAAAGGCTTAGTCTTTGTTGAGTTTCCCAATGGGTCCTTCTTTGGCGCACCATTTTTAGGGTCATCACCTTATTATGGTTTGGTACATTTATACCAAGATCTTTTTTCTTTTAACTAATTATAGAATTAGGACTCATTTCAATGAGGAAATGTATTCGCTTATAACATGAAAAATTTATAATTTGTTTGGTTGCTTCTGATTCTTCTCCACAGGCATTTTCAATAATCAACACCTGGAGAAAGAATAGGCCCAACATGCTAAACTCTTTACTGAAAACTGTACACAAATTGACACACAAAAATACTGCTGAGCTGTAATAGCTTGTTAGTAAGTATTTTAACTGACCTATCCTAGTTTAGTGTGTTTTGTGTTATTTTTTGCTTATTTTTTCCAGAAGCCATGCTGTGATATTGCCTCAATGAACCAAAGACAAGGAAATGCACAGCCTGGGTATGTGTAAACTAAAACATCATTTCCCCCTCCTGATGATTTTTGTTTTTTATAAAGCAATTAGGAGGTTTTTTTAAAAAGACTGCCAGAAAATCAAAATTAGAATAAGAAAACTTTCATTATTATAGGCTATCTCACATTCTCACACCTCTGCAAACATACCCCTATTTCTTCATCCTTCCTTAATCATGCAATTAAAAATTTTATTTCTACACTTTAACAACAATACTTATATTCAAAGCTACATTTCCCTCTGATATTTTGAATCAACAATAAGTTTTGGATGCTTTGGGGTGTTTTTGTTGTTGTTGTTGTTGTTGTTTGCTTCGTGTTTTAGAGAAAAGAAGATCTTGTCAAGAATAAACATCCAAGCCAACATTTTAAAACAATTTTAACATACAAATTCTTCAGTGGGCTTTAAACTTAGAAAAATGGCATTTTCTGTCCACCTCAATTAGAGAAGCTATTTTGTATAATAGAGTACTCTGCTAGGTAATGTACCGTATGTTCTATTTGAATTTGCACCATATTTCATCTACTTGCATATAGCTATGAATATATATCTACAGCAAACATTTGTCCTTTCAGATATATATTTGCAAGAACAGTATGAAATGGAGAAAATGCAAAATCTGCCTGAGATGGGGAAGATACCCAACTGTGAGGAATGTGAGAATGAAAATATATGAGGTGTGACAATAAAGTAATAAAACTAATTTATTTGTGTGGTTCATAAACTAGCTCTAAGGTCGATCCCATGAATGAAGTTCCAAAATGCTCTGAGTATTGGCAACCCTACAAAAATCAGCATATCAGCTTCCCAAGTCCAGGGCAAAAAGGTACAGAACACATGTTAATATTAACATTTGTATATGTTTGTGAAATATTTTCCACACAATTATTCACATTGTGTATATAGCATGACATAACATACTCTGATGAGGTTGCATAAAAAGGTATACTTGTTTTGTTTAACTAAATAGTTGTTTGTCTAAGTTGAATATCAGGCATATGAATAGTGGTTTTCCATAAAGCATTTTAAATAAGTTGAGTAGAAAATGTAAAAGGATCCATCAAGAAGTATCAGTGGACAAAAGAGAATTCAATTACATAGTTGATACACTAAATGTACAGTAGATGTGGACATATATATGTATTTATGATTGCAGTTTTAAGAAAAAGATTATAGTTAATCAGCCAAATGTTATTAAAATTATTTTCTGAGCTTCATTTGGATATCATAATATCTTTCCAAGCTATAATTTGCTACATATAAATAAAATACTATCTATACTAATAAAAGTGTAATATGCTAATTAAACTGGACATCTTCCAAACATCCTTCCGCACAAAGCCACAGTGGCGGGGGCGAGGCGGAGGTAGTTAGGGGTGATCAGACATTCAGGGGAGGGCAGTTAGGGGCGATCAGGCTGGCAGGCAGAGGCGGTTAGGGGTGATCAGGCAGTCAGGCATGCGAGCAGTTTGGAGCCAGCAGTCCCGGATTGTGAGAGGAATGTCCCAGATTGGAGAGGGTGCAGGCCAGACTGAGAAACTCCCCCCATGCATTAATTTTGTGCACTGGGCCGCTAGTTAAACAAATAAAAATGTAAAAAAAAAAAAAAAAAGAGAGAGACAGGGGGAGAAACCAAGATGGCGGCATAGGTAAACACCGGAAATTGCTGCCTCGCAAAACAACTTCAAAAATACAACTAAAAGACAAAACGGACATCATCCAGAACCACAGGAAGGCTGGCTGAGTGGGAATTCTACAACTAGAAAGAAAGAGAAAAGCACACTGAGACTCAGAGGAGGTGCGGAAGTAAAGTGCAGAGGTACGGAGGCGCAGGTGGAAAGGGCTGGCAACTGAGGACACGATTATCTTTTTCAATTGGGAGGGAGTCTCAAGCTCCCCACTGCTCTGAACTCCAGTTCCGGGTGAGTCTCTGGGGACCCAGACTCATACGGGGAGAAACTGGACTGTCTGGCATCGGTCAGAACTTGAGAGCGGCTTTCTATTAGAGGTACTTGCAGTGATTACCTCAGGACACTGAGATGCGGGGCCTCTTAGGGTAGGATTGAGGAGCAGCCATAGCTGCTTGCTCCACCCTGTTGATCCCCTGAGACCCCGTCCCACCCAAGCTGTGGGCAGAGGCTTTTGCATATGAAAGGCCTGGCCCTTTGCAATCTGAAAATTACCCAACAAACTGCAGCTGGGTCAGAGGGACCCAGAACTTCCAAAAGAAGGCCCAAGGCCCCACAGCAGCTTGCAGTGCTTCACAGCTGGGCCTCATCTGGGCACCTCCAAACCCCAAACAAAGAAGAGGAATCTGCAGATCTCTCCATAGCTCCTGCTGGGTAGCCTCAGGTAGAGGCTAAATTAACACCTCCTTAGAGATCCAAGAGCCAGTGTACCCAGTGGTCAGAGTGGGACCATCCAGATTACAACTCCTCAGATCCATAAGGGACACACTCAGGGGGCAGACTCAGTGAGCACCAAAGCCCCATTGAAGCAAGTCTTGCCCCAGTGGGGTGTCTCCAGCACAGAAGTTCTCCCACAGCAGACAGAGCTGATTCTCACAGCCAATTGGCCTGGAGGTCAATTCCTCCCAGTGATACCTACAACAATTAATGCTTAACTACAACAAGACTGTGCACACAGCCCACAAAGGGGTGCACCAAGAGAGTCCACCTCAGGTAATTGGGGAGGCTGAGCCACTGGGCCCTATAGGACACCTAGCACAGAAAGCCACTCTATCAACACAGGGAAGCATAAAAAATGCGGAAACAAATAAACAGGTCACAAATGACAGAAATGGAAGAAAGCAAACTATTGGATATAGAGTTCAAAACCACACTTATAAGGTTTTTCAAGAATTTTCTGGAAACCACCAATAAATTTAGTGAAACCCTCAAAAAATCTAGTGAGACCCTCGAGGTTATGAAAAAGGACCAAGTAGAAATTAAGCATACACTGACTGAAATAAAGAATATTATACAGAGTTCCAACAGCAGACTAGAGGATCGCAAGGATCAAGTCAAAGATTTGAAATACAAAGAAGCCAAAAACCACCAACTGGAAAAACAAAAAGAAAAAAGAATGCAAAAATATGAAGATAGTCTAAGGAGCCTCTGGGACAATTTCAAGCGTACCAACATCCAAATTATGGGGGTGCCAGAAGAAGAGAGAGAGCAAGATATTGAAAACCTATTTGAAGAAATAATGACAGAAAACTTCCCCTACCTGGTGAAAGAAATAGACTTACAAGTTTAGGACACGCAGAGAACCCCAAACAAAAATAATCCAAAGAGGACCACACCAAGACACATCATAATTAAAATGCCAAGAGCAAAAGACAAAGAGAGAATCTTAAAAGCAGCAAGAGAAAAACAGTTAGTTACCTACAAAGGAGTACCCATAAGACTGTCAGCTGATTTCTCAACAGAAACTATGCAGGCCAGAAGGGAGTGGCAAGAAATATTCAAAGTGATGAATAGCAAGAATCTACAACCAAGATTACTTTACCCAGCAAAGCTATCATTCAGAATTGAAGGTCAGATAAAGAGCTTCACAGATAAGCCCTAATCAGTTTGGCTCAGTGAATAGAGCGTCAGCCTGTGGACTCAAGGGTCCCAGGTTCGATTCTGGTCAAGGGCATGTACCTTGGTTGCAGGCACATCCCCAGTAGGGAGTGTGCAGGAGGCAGCTGATAGATGTTTCTCTCTCATCGATGTTTTTAACTCTCTATCCCTCTCCCTTCCTCTCTGTAAAAAAAAAAAAAAATTCAATAAAATATATTTTTTTAAAAAGAGCTTCACAGATAAGAAAAGGTAAAGGAGTTCATCACCACCAAACCAGCAGTATATGAAATGCTGAAAGGTATCCTTTAAGAAGAGGAAGAAGAAGAAAAAGGCAAAGATACAAATTATGAACAACAAATACACATCTATCAACAAGTGAATCTAAAAATCAAGTGAATAAATAATTTGATGAACAGAATAAACTGGTGAATATAATAGAATCAGGGGCATAGAAAGGGAGTGGACTGACTATTGTTTGTTGGGGAAAAGGGTGTGGAGGGTGTGGGAAGAGACTGGACAAAAATGGTACACCTATGAATGAGGACGGGGGGCGGGGGGGTGGTAAGGGCAGAGGATGGGGTGGGAACCGGGTGGAGGGGAGCTACGGGGGGGAAAAAGAGGAACAACTGTAATAATCTGAACAATAAATATTTAATTAAAAAAAAAAAAGAAAGAGCCGAAACCGGTTTGGCTCAGTGGATAGAGCGTCGGCCTGCGGACTGAAAGGTCCCAGGTTCGATTCCGGTCAAGGGCATGTACGTTGGTTGCGGGCATATCCCCAGTAGGAGATGTGCAGGAGGCAGCTGATCGATGTTTCTCTCTCATCGATGTTTTTAACTCTCTATCTCTCTCCCTTCCTCTCTGTGAAAAATCAATAAAATATATTTTTTTAAAAAAAAGAAAGAGAATCCAGTATGCAAGGTTTCCATATGAGAACTACATATGAGGAAAAAGAAAATAACATCTTCCTGATTATTATTTATGTTCTGAAGTACTTCAAATAGATTGCATATTAAAATTCAATGTATTATGTCATAACTACTTTAAATTTTATGAGCTATACCTTAAATCATAATTAACACTGATCTAACTAGGAAAGGAGGTATTGCACTTTATCACACGTAGAAGAAGGTCCTCATTAAAATGTTTTAAATACAATAAAATTACTTTTTGATATTTTTTCTTCACATTTATCCCAAGCTTTTGTTATTAAATGCTGATAGTCTCATTGAACAAGTTCTTAAGTGAAGAAGAGCATCAAGTCGACCTGGAGAGCATTATGCTAAGTGAAATAAGCCAGTGAGAGAGAGAGAAGTACCATATGATTTCACTCATATGTGGAATTTAATGAACAAAATAAACTTATAGACAAAATAGAAACAGATTAATAGATACAGAAAACAGATTTACAACTTTCAGAGGGAGGATGGTTGGGGAGCTGGGTGAAAAAGGTGAAAGGATTAAACAAAGAAGAAAATACTCATAGACACAGACAGCAGTATGATTACCAGAGGGAAAAGGGGTTTAGGGGAGGTAGAGGAGGGTGATGAAAGGAGACTTGACTTTTGGTGGTGAACACACAATACAATATACAGTTGATTTATTATAGAACTAGAGGCCAGGTGCACAAAATTTATGCACTGGGGGGGCAGTGTTCCTCAGCCCAGCCTGCACCCTCTCCAATCTGGGACCCCTCAGTGGATGTCCGACTACCAGTTTAGGCCTGATCCCACAGGGACATCCCTCTCACAATCGGGACTGCTGGCTCCCAACCGCTCGCCTGCCTGACTGCCTGATTGCCCCTAACCCTTCTGCTTGCCAGCCCGATCACCCCCTAACTACTCCCCTGCCAGCCCAATTGCCCCCAACTGCCCTCCCCTGCTGGTGTGATTGCCCCCAACTGCCCTCTCCTGCTGGCCCATTCACCTCCAACTGCCCTCCCCTGCAGGCCTGGTCACCCCCACTGCCCTCCCCTGATGGCCCATGCACCCCCAACTTCCCTCCCCTGCTAGCCCAGTCACTCCTAACGTCCCTCCCCTGCTGGCCTGGTAACCCCCAACTGCCCTCCCCTACAGGCCTGGTCCCCCCCAACTACCCTCCACTGCCAGCCTGGTCGCCCCTAATTGCCCTCCCCTGCAGGCCTGGTCATCCCCAACTGCTCTCCCCTGCTGGGGTGATTGCCCACAACTGCCCTCCCCTGCTGGCCATCTTGAGACCACAAGGGGGCAGCCATCTTGTGTGAGGGTGTGATGGTCAATTTGCATATTACCTCTTTATTATATGGGATTGTACATCTGTAACACATAAAATTTTTATTAACTAATGTCACTACAATAAATTTATTAAAAATTTTTTTTAAAAAGAAAGTAAGCTTTGATTTCGATTTAATTTCAATAAAAAGAATTTTGTCCTAGTTATTGCTGATGTCATTTAAGGACCAAAATTGATTATGTCAAGCTCAACATATTTGATGCATCATGTCAGAGATGGAAGGGTCAAATCATAAATTTGTGGTTTCAAGCAAAAAAACCCAGATCCAGAAAAGTAAAGTGATTTACCCAGCTTCCTACAACAAGTTGGTGGCAGAGCCAGAATTAAAATCCATCATTATCGGCACCCTGTGACCAACCATAGTCTATTCTGCTCCTCCTCTCTGGAAGGGTAGCTGGTCATGGCCAGTTGCAGAGCCTCCTGGCCACTGATAAGTCTTAGTTATCAAATGATTTGGCTGTGGTCCCTGCAGTTACTGGCATATGGCCTGAAATGGTGGTACTAAAAACCAGCACACTGTGTATAGTTGCACTGTTTGGCTCTACACATGGGCAACTGAAGAATGGGGTGAAGGCAAGCTGCAATCCAGCCTATCTTCTGTGTGATGGTTCATTTTATGCATTCAAGTTGGCTGAGCCATGATGCCAAGACATTTGGTCAAACATTATACTGGATGTTTTAGTGAAGGTGTTTTCTTGGTTAAAATTAACATTTAAATTGACAGACTTTGAGTAAGGCAGATTACCCTTCATAATGTGGAGCATCATCCAATTAGTTGAGACTTTAGTAGAACAAAGACTGAGAACTCCCAAGGAAGAAATTCTGCCAGCAGAACTGCAACCCTTCCCTGAGTCTCTAGCCCACCAGCTTGTCACATCAAATTTTGAATTCATCAGGCCTCTACAATCATTTAAGTTAGTTCCTTAAAGTAAACCTCTTTATGTGTCTACATATAAACCTATTAGCCCTTTTTCTTTGGAAAACCCTAATACTCTCTGCCTACTAGTCTATGTGGAAGGGGCATTTTTTTTCTAATTTTCAAAAAGGTAATATTTGGGCTAGTAAAATGCCCATTTTTCCTTCCTTGAACCTTATTTTTTACCCCATAGCCAATAATAAACTAAACATTTTAGATTTATTCACGGTATTTCCTTGGAATGGATTTTAAAAATATTAAACAAAAATTAGAACGTACTTTGAAAAATGCCTGGGATTCAAAATCGCCTATGACACAACTAATTTGGAAAATAAAAAATAAAAAATTAAAAAAAATTAAAAAAACAGAACAGGCCATCAGGTGTTAAAGCTTTTTCTGTAGGTCCCAATTCCTTCTTCCACTTTGTGGCTTTGACCTATGGCTTTTTCCTGTCCCTTCCCCCCCCCCACCCCCAACTCTGGAATTCTTGTTGCTGATTGCTCTGTTCCCTGCAGTCTTGATAATTATGTGACCACTACACACACAAATCTGTTTATTGTACTACTAAATGCCCAGTGCACAAAATTTGTGCACTGGAGGGGAGGTGTCCCTCAGCCCAGCCTGCACCCTCTGCAATCTGGGACACCTTGGGGGATGTCCGACTGCCAGTTTAGGCCCAAAACCTGTGGACTCCCAACCGGGGCTGCTGGCATTCAACCGCTCACCTGCCTGCCTGCCTGATTGTCCCTAGCCTGATCACCCCCTAACCACTCCTCTTCCAGTCTGATCGATGCCTAACTGTTCCCCTGACATCCCAATTGCCCCCAACTGCCCTCCCCTGCTGGCCCAATCACCCCAAACTGCCATCCCCTACAGGCCTGCTCCTCCACAACTGCCTCTCTGATCAGTCCTAAAGATAGGCCCAGAGATGCTGACTGGCATAGAAACCAACCAATCAAAACCAAATCTGGGTGAAGTGAGAGGAGTTAATGGCTGCTTAGGAGGTGGAGCTTTTGATGCTGACTGGCATAGAAACCGACCAATCAGAACCTAATCTGGGTGAACTGCAAAGACAGAAACTAAGGTGGGGGCTGAGGAGCAGTTTTAAGGGCAACAGCTGTTTGGTGTAAGGTGTAAGAAAGCGGTTCAATTTTTTAATAACCAGTTAGGCAGTTTAGTATATATGGCTGGCTATCAGTCCAGATATAGGGATTATGTACTTTTGTCTGCTAAGAGCATCTCCTCCTGCTGAAAAAGGCTTTCCCCTCCATTTAAGCAATCCTATCCTATATAATCTATCTATACTAATAAAAGGGTAATATGCTAATTAGACTGGGTCAACCAGCCATCTTCCAGACATCCAACTTGATTCCAGACAAAGCCATGGTGGTGGGGGCTGATGCAGAGAGCACAGTTGGGGGTGAGATTAGGCTGGAGGGGAGGGACATTGGGGGCAAGATCAGGCAGCAGGGGAAGGCAGTTGGGGCAACCAGGCCAGCAGGGGAGGGCAGTTGGGGGCGAGATCAGGCTGGCAGGGAAGGGTCATTGGGGGTGAGATCAGGCCAGTAAGGGAGGGCCATTGGGGGCAAGATCAGGCTGGCAAGGAAGGCAGTTAGGGGAAATCAGGCAGGCAGGCAGAGGCAGTTAGGGGAAATCAGGCAGGCAGGCAGAGAGGTTAGGGGTGATAAGGCAGGCAGGCAAAGGGATTAGGGGCAATGAGGCAGGCAGGCAGAGGCAGTTAGTGGCAATCAGGCAGGCAGGCAGGTGAGCAGTTAGGAGCCAGCAGTCCCAGATTGCAAGAGGGATTTCCAACTGCTGTTTTAGGCCCTGTGGGATTGGCCTAAACTGGCAGTTAGACATCCCTCTAGGAGTCCCTGATTGGAGAGGGTGCAGGGTGGGCTGAGAGAACCCCCCATGCACAAATTTTGTGCACCGGACCACTAGTCAGAATATAAAATCATGACATTCAGCTCAGAAGGAATACCCTGTCATAGTACTTCATGACAGAACCAGTACTAAAATTCTTGTTTTTTTATAGATTGCAGTACTTAATTAAATGTGACAAGGACAGGCCTAGAATAATGTCAAGTCAAATCTATTTCAGTCATTCACATTCAATTTCTCCATTTTCTACTTCCTCTTCTGAGTTTCTCCAGCACTCTACCTTTCCTGAAAAAAATAAATCATAGACAAGAAAAAGAAACTAAGAATGGCATTATTATTACCTGCGGCCCATGTCAAAGGGGACTTGCTCCATGAATCATGCTGGATTTGGAGTTGTTGGTTTTTTTTTAAATTTGATTTCTTCTCTTTATATTTGTTTAAAGAGAAAAAAACATGATAGCATATCTCAAAAAAAATAATTTCAACCATGAAAAACAAAATAAGAAGAAGAGTGTTAACATTTTCTTCTCTGGATAATATATTTGAAACAGTTCTGTGAAATAACTAGTCTCCCCAGCATTGCTCCAAAAAATTATTAACCAACTTTAAATAAAGATTGCTACTATCTACAGAGTTGCTTCTCATAAATCACAAGTCCACATCTGTAGAAAACCCCCATTAAATTGCCTCTTAGTTAAAAATCTTGTATGTTTATATTTTAAGACAGAGCATCCCTCCATACTCCAAGTTTTAAGGCAAATATGTTACCTCAGCTTCATGTGAGGCAATAAAACCAAAAAAAAAAAAAACCAGAAAAGTGATTTGATGTATACAGATTTACAAAATATTGTTTATTCCACAACAAAAATCTAAATCCATGTCTCCTTAAAATTTCATTAAGTAGAACCAAAACCTAGGTCAGAAAACAGTTTTTTAAAAGATAAAATTACATTCACAATTTAAAAGTAATAAATTCTTTGCAACTTCTATGTTAAAAATTTTGTACACAAAATATGTCATGAGTGTTTTTTTCATTTTCATAGGTACTTTTTTTATTTTGGTAAAGAATACATAACATGAGGAAGAAGATAGCTGCCGACGGGAAGGCAGACTGCAAGGTAGTGTGTGAGTGAGAAGATGAAAGGAGAGAGTGTGGACATAGGGAGAGTGTAAATTTGTGGGTGAGCAATAGCTATACTCCAGGGGATTGTTGAAGATTGCCTGATCGGGCTTCCCTAACCGGGCAGCCTCCACTGCTACTGAAATCTCTCCCGGAGCAGCCAGCTCTGCCACGGAGGCAAAGCCATCTTAAAGAGGAGAGTGGCTGTTATTGGAAGCATATACATCCAGGGAACCTGCAACCATGGCACCCAGGGACCAGTTACGAACCCAGGAACACCGAATCTCAAGCAGTGCTAATATGTGGACTCAGACAAGCTTTGGTCCTCCTCACGGAAAGGTCAGATTTTGCCTAGGGAAAGGTGAGGTCTGCAATCCAGGTTGGAGAGAGGAACACACCCCACAAAGTCTGCAGCCGTTGGAACCAGCATGATCCGTGAGTATGGAAGGGGGTCCAAAGGGCTGCTGGCAGAAGGGTTCTCTAAAAATAAGCCCATACCTGCACTGGGCGCAAAAAGGCAGCCTTGGATTTTACCAGTGTGCCAGCTGCTAAGCACCAGTAGAAAAAGGATGTGTGGAAGAGACCTTTGGAGAATTGCCTGTAGAGCCGGATGGAGAAAGAAAGCTACATAACCAGAAACCCAGAGAAGAGAGATCATGGGGATAAAAAGAAACAGCCTACAAATGAAAGAAAATGAGGCATGACCAGAAAAGGAAGTAAACCAAAAGGAGGCAAGCAATATGTCAAAGAAAGAATTCAGAGAAATGGTCATAAGGTCACTGAAAAGACTGGAAGACAAATTCAACAATATGTGTAAGAACCAAGAGGAAAAGAAGAAGAACCAAGAAAAAATGAAAAATAACATCGCTGCTATAAAGAACTTAATAGAAACCATCAACAGTAGACTAGAAGAAGCAGAGGACCACATCAGTGAGCTAGAAGACAAGGTAGGAAAACATACCCAAGCAAAGCAGCTTCTAGAAAAAAAAAAAACTTAAAAAACAGGAGGAGAGCCTAATGGAACTTTGGGACAAAACAAAACGAACAGTATCTGCATAATAGGGATGCCAGAAGAGAGGAAACTGAGCAAGTAATAGAAAACATATTTGCAGAAATAATGACAGAAAACTTCCCTAATATAGGGAAGAAAAAACTCCCACAATTCCAAGAAACTCAGAGTCCCAAACAAAATGAACCCCAAAAGACCAACACCAAGGCACATTATAATTAAATTGGAAAACACCAACGACAAAGTAAGAATCTTAAAAGCAGCCAGAGAGAGACAGAAAATTACCTACAAAGGATCCCCCATCAGACTAGTGACTGATTTCTCAACAGAAACACACCAGGCAAGAAGGGAATGGAATGAAATATACAAAGTCATGCAAAGGAAGGGTCTGAATGCAAGAATACTGTACCCAGCAATGCTATCAATCAAAATTGAGGGTGAAATAAGGAGCTTCACAGACAAAAAAGGACTAAGGGAGTTATTTACCACCAAACCAGCAATGCAAGAAATGCTAAAGGGTCTGCTGTAAAAAGAAGAAATAGGAAATGAAGAAGGAACACAGGCGTAAAGAAAAAAAAATGGCGACAAAGAAGTACCTATCAATAATAACTTTAAATGTTAGTGGATTAAATGCCCCAATCAAAAGACATGGGGTAGCTGAGTGGATAAGAAAACATGACCCATATGGCTGCTGTCTACAGGAAACCCACCTCAGAAAAAAGGACTCATACAGACTGACAATGAAGGGATGGAAAAAGATTTTTTCAGGCGAATGGAATTGAAAAAAAAGCTGGGGTAGCAATACTTACATCAGACAAAATAGACATCAAAGTGAAGGCCATAACAAGAGATAAGGAAGGACACTTCATAATACTAAAGGGAGCAATCCAACAAGAAAATATAACTCTGGTAAACATATATGCACCCAATACAGGAGCACCAAGATACATTAAAAAAAAACTTTTGGAAGCTATCAAGAGAGAAATAGATAGCAATACAGTCAAATTAGGGGACTTTAATACCCCATTATCACCATTGGACAAATCCTCTAAACAAAAAAATCAGCAAAGAAACATCAATCTTAAGTGATGCACTAGATCAAATAGAATTAATTGACATCTTCAGAACATTTCACCTCAAAGCCACAGAATATGCATTCTTCTCAAGTGCACATGGGTCATTTTCAAAGATAGATCATACATGGGGTCATAGGCAAAGTCTCTTCAAATTAAAGAAGAAAGAAATCATATCAAGCACTATATCAGACCACAATGGCATAAAACTAGAAATCAACTACAATAAAAACAAAACAAAATTTCAAAAACCTGAAGGTTAAATAGCATGCTATTAAATAATGACTGGGTTACCAGAGAGATCAAAGAAGAAATAAAAAGCATCATGGCAACAAACAACAATGAAAACACAACAATCCAAAATCTATGGGACAGAGTGAAAGCAGTCTTAAGAGGGAAGTTCATAGCTCTACAGGCTTGACTCAAAAAACAACAAAAAAAAATGGTAATAAATTATCTAACCCTACAACTCAAATAGTTAGAAAGAGAGCAACAAGAAAAGACCGGTGTAAGCAGAAGGAAGGAAATAATAAAGATCAGAGCAGAGATAAACGACATAGATACCAAAAAAATAAAAAAGAAAAAAAAATAGGAAAAGAGCAACAAAACAAAGAGCTGGTTCCTTGAGAGGGTGAAAAATATTGATGAAACTCTATCCAGGCTCACCAAGAAGCAAAGACAGTGGACCCAAATAAACAAAATCAGAAATGAAAGAGGTGATATAACAACCAATCCCAAAGAAATACAAACGATTATGAAAAAAATACTATGAACAACTCTATTCCAATACAATGGACTTCTTAGATTAAATGGACATATTCTTAGAAAAATACAAGCTCCCAAAACTCAACCAAGAAGAGTCAAAAAACCTGAATAGGTCGATAACTATTGAAGAAATTGAAACAGTGATCAAAAATCTTCCAGCAAACAAAACCCTAGTCCAGATGGCTTTACAGGGGAGTTCTACCAAGCATTCAAAGAAGAACTAAAACCTATCCTCCTCAAACTATTCCAAAAAATTCAAGAGGAAGGCTAACTTCCAAGGTCTTTCTATGAAGCCAGCATTAACGTAATCCCCAAACTAGATAAAGGCACCACAAAAAAAGAGAAATAATGGCCAATGCCCTTGGTGAACATAGATGCTAAAATGCTCAACAAAACACTAGCAAATCGGATTCAGCAATACATTAGAAAGATCATACACCATGACCAAGTGGGATTTATTCCAGGGATGTAAGGATGGTTCAATATCCACAAATCAATAAATGTGATACATCACATAAACAAACTGAGAGACAAAGATCACATAATCATATCAATCGATGCAGAAAAAGCATTTGACAAAATCCAACACCCTTTCTTGATAAAAGCCCTCAGTAAAGTGGGAATAGAGGGATCATACCTCAACATAATAAAAACCCTTTATGACAAACCTACAGCAAACATCATACTCAATGGGCAAAAACTAAATCTATTTCCTCTAAGAACAGGAACAAGACAAGGGTGACCACTTCCACCACTCCTGCTAGACATAGTACTAGAAGTACTAGCCATAGCGATCAGACAAGAAGAAAAAATAAAAGGCATCAAAATTAGAAAAGAAGAAGTAAAACTGTCCTTATTAGCAGACGACATGATATTATACATGCAAAACCCCAAAGACTCCATCAAAAAAGTACTAGACCTAATAAATGAATTTGGCAATGTAGCAGGATACAAAATTAACACCCACAAATCTATGGCCTTTTTATGCACCAATAATGAACTCACAGGTAGAGAAATGAAAAAAAAATCCCATTTACCATTGAAACAAAAAAATTAATATACCTAGGAATAAACTTAACCAAGGACGTAAAAGACCTGTACTTGTAAAATTACAGGACATTGAAAGAAGTGATAGAGGAAGACATAAACAAATGGAAGAACATACCATGTTCATGGATTGGTAGAATCAACATCATTAAAATGTCCATACTACCTAAAGCAATCTAAAGATTTAATGAAATACCTGTTAAAATACCAATGGCATATTTCAAAGATCTAGAACGAACTCTCCAAAAATTCATCTGTAATAAAAAAAAGACCCCAAATAGCCACAGCTGTCCTGAGAAAGAAGAATAAAGTTGGAGGGAATACAATACCAGACATCAAACTATATTACGAAGCCAACGTTCTCAAAACTGCCTGGTACTGGAACAAGAACAGACATATAAACCAATGGAACAGAATAGAGGACCCCAAAATTGACCCAAGCCATTATACTCAATTAATATTCAACAAAGGAGGCAAGAGCATACAATGGAGTCAAAACAACCTCTTTAATAAATGGTGTTGGGAAATTTGGTCAGATACATTAAAAAAATAAAACTAGATCACCAGCTTACACCATACACAAAAACAAACTCAAAATGGCTAAAAGACTTGAATGTAAGATGGGAAACCATAAAAATCCTACAAGACCCCATAGGCAGAAAAATTGCAGACATATGTCATAGCAATATCTTTACCGACACAGATCCTAGGGCAAGAGAGACTAAGGAGAAAATAAACAAATGGGATTACATCAAAATAGAAAACTTCTGCACAGCAAAAGAAACCATAAAGGGAACAACAAGAAAGCCCACTGCATGAGAGAACATATTTGCCAATGTTATCTTTGATAAGGGTTTAATCTATAACATTTACAGGGAACTCAGACAACTCAACAAAAGGAAAATAAACAATGCAATCAAAAAATGGGCAAAGGACCTAAATAGAATCTTTTCGAAAGAGGACACTCAGAAAGCCAAGAGACAGATGAAAACATGCTCAAAGTCACTAATCATCTGGGAGATGCAAATCAAAATGACAATGAGGTACCACCTCACACCTGTCAGAATGGCTATCATCAACAAATCAACAAATGATAAGTGCTGGAGAGGATGCAGAGAAAAAGGAACCCTTCTTCACTGCTGGTGGGAATGCAGACTGGTGCAGCCATTGTGAAAAACAGTATGGCGTTTCCTCAAAAATTTAAAAATGGAACTTCCATTTGACCCAGTAATACCACTTTTAGGAATATATCCCAAGAAAACAGAAACACCAATCAGAAAGGATATATGCACCCCTATGTTCATAGCAGCACAATTTACAATAGCCAAGATTTGGAAACAGCCTAAATGCCCATCATCTGATGCGTGGATTAGAAAACTGTGGTACATCTACACAATGGAATACTATGCTGCTATAAAAAAGAAGGAATTCTTACCATTTGCAACAGCATGGATGGAAATGGAGAGCATTATGCTAAGTGAAATAAGCTGGGAAGTGAAAGAAAAACACAGCGTGATCTCACTCATTTATGGACAATAAAGAACATTATAACCTGATGAAAAAAAGATAGATACAGAGGCAGAGGAGCATTGAACAGACTGTCAAATTACAGTGGGAAGGCTGGAGAGTGTTGCGTGGGGGGAGGTAAGAGATCAACCGAAGGATTTTTATGCATGCATATAAGCATAACCAATGGACACAAGACACTTGGGGGGGGTGGGTGAGGGCATGTGCCGGGGGGTAGGGGAGGCCGGGGGAAGGTCAATGGGGGGAAAAAGGAGACATATGTACTACTATCTATAATACTTTAAACAATAAAATAAAATTTAAAAAATTAAAAAGAATACATAACATGAAACTTACTATCAGTAATTTTAGGTGTACAGTATAGACTGTTAACTATATAAATATTGATGTGCAAAAGCCCCTTAGAACTTTATCATATTGCAAAACTGAAAGACTATGCATTGAACAACAACTCTACTTTCCCCCTCCTCCCAAGCCGTAGCAACCACTCTTCTACTTTCTGTTTCTATGCATTTGACTAATTTATGTACCTCTTATAAGTGTAATCATACAGTTTTCTTATTTTTGTTACTGGGTTATTTCACTTTGACAGGGATTTCTTTTTTAAGGCTGAACAATATTTCATATATATATATGACATGTGATATATGAATGGATAAAGGAAATGTCAATGGACACTTGGGTTTAATTTCTCAATTTAGAGGGTCAGATTTCAGTTTTTAACCAGTGAGTATAAGATTTGCTATGGGATTTTTATATATGATTTTTGGTTATGTTGATAAAATTTCTTCTGTTTCTATTTTGTTTATTTTTTTTGCTATGAAAGGATGTCAAATTTTGTCCTGCACCAGTTGAGATGAACATATCATTTTTTGTCCTTCATTTTTTAATATTGTGTATTGCATTGGTGACTTTTATATGTCAAATCATCCTTACATTCCAGGAAGAAATCCCACTTTGTCATTTTGTATTGTCCTTTTAATGCATTGTTGAATTTGGTTAATTAGTATTTTGTTAAGCTTTTGCATCTATCTTAAGGGATATAGGAATGTACTTTTCTTTTTCTATATTATCTTTTGCCTAATTTTGGTATCAAGGGTAATGCTAGGCTCATAAATAATAAAAGAGTTTTGAATTATTCCCTCCTCTTAATTTTTTTGTAATAATTTGAGAAAGATTGATGTTATTTCTTCTTTAAAGATTTGGTAAAATACAATAGTGAAGTTATACAATCTTGGGCTTTGATTTGTTAGGAGGTTTTGATTACCGATTCAATCTCTTTTCTAGCTTTAGGTCTATTCAGATTTTCTATTTCTTCATGATTCTGTCATAGTCAGTTGTATCCTTCTGGAAATTTATTTCTTCTCGTTTATCTCATGAATTAGTGTATCATTATCCATTTTAGTCTCATAATCCTGTTTAGTAATGAGCATATAGTTGAGTTTTGTTTTATATATATTCAGTCACTTAGTCTTTAGATTGGGAGTTTAATTATTTACATTTAAAGTAATTACTAATGGAGAAGAATACACTATTTCCATTTTTATGTTTTAAGTATGTCTTCTAGTTATTTTCTCCCTCTTTTCCTCTCCTGCTGCCTTCTTTTGTGTTTTATTTATTTTTTGTATTTTTTCTTTATTCGACAGACCGTCAAAGCTCAGAGGGAGGGCAGGGGAGGTTGAGAAGTGGGGTAAGAGATCAACCAAATGACTTGTATGCATGCATATAAGCATAACCAATGGTCACAGACAGTAGAGAGATGAGGGCTTGTGCTGGGGAGTGGGAGTGGGCAGGGAGAGGTTAATGGGGAAAAAAGGAAACATATGCAATACTTTCATCAATAAAGAATTTAAAAATAAAATAGTTTTTTTCCTTTTGAGTTTCTGTGGTTATAAAAAAAGAACATTTTATATAACCTGATAACAGCATTGCTTAAATTACATACAAAACCTTTTCTTTACATCCCTTCCACTTTATATCACCCATGTCACAAATAACATCTTTTTATTTTTTACTAGAGGCCCAGTGCACGAAATCCATGCAAGAGTAGGGTCTCTAGGCCTGACCTGCAATCAGGGCAGATAGGGGCCTTCCTCCCCCCGCCCCCGGCTGCTGGCTGCTGGCCGGGGCCTTCCTTCATTCTGCACCGCCCCCTGGTGGTCAGCACACATCATAGCAAGCGATCGAATTCCTGGTTGGTAGAACTCCCAAGGGGACAATTTGTAATTAGCCTTTTATTATATAGGATTAACATAGTTTCATAGTTATAATTATTGTTTATGCTTTTATCTTTAAACTAGAGGCCCAGTGCATGAATTCGTGCACAGGTGGGTTCCCTCTGGGTGGCCTGCAGGAATTGGGCCAAAACCCGGAGTCCAACGCCACCTGCAGCTCCTACCTGCTGTTCCTGCTCATCCTGACCCCACTGTGCCTGCTGCAGGCTCATGTCCAATCAGTCCTGATCAGGAGAGGCTCGCACTGCCACAGCAGCGCTTGCCAGCCATGAGCCCTGTATCTGGCGCCCTTGCAAGGGGAATGGCTTGTGGGATTGGGATGAAACTGGCTCTCCAATGTCCCCTGAGGGCGAGAGGGCACAGACCAGGCTGAGGGACCCCACTGGTGCACAATCAGGCTGGGGAGGGACTGCTGGAGGGCTCCAGGGTGTGTCTGGCCCATCTTGCTCAATCCCAATTGGCCGGACCCCAGCAGCAAGTTAACCTACCGGTTGAAACATCTGCCCCCTGGTGGTCAGTGCACATCATAACAAGCAGTTAAGCAGCCTTAGCATATCATTAGCATATTATGCTTTGATTGGTTGTTTGGTTGTTCTGCCATTCGGTCTATTTGCATATTACCCTTTTATAATATAGGATTCTATATCAAAATTAAAAGTAATTTATGCACTCCCTTTATAGTATTACAGGATTCTGTATTTGTCTATATGTTTGCTTTTACCAGAAAGCTTTATATTTTCCTGCACGTTTGTGTGACTATGTAGCATCTTATAGTTTCAAGTTGAAGAACTCCCTTTTTCATCTTTTGTAAGGCAGGTTTAATAATGATAAACTTTCTCAGTTTTTTATAATCTGGAATGATCTTTAATTCTCCATTTCTTAAAGGATAGTTTTTTTGATATAATATTCTTGGCTAAAAAAAAAAATTCATCATTTTGAATATGTCATCCTAGTTCTTTCTGGCCTGCAAGATTTCGGCTGAGAAATCTGTTGATTGTCTTATGGGAGCTCTCTTGTATACAGCAAGTTCTTTTTCTTGCAGCTTCAAAATTATTTTTGCCTTTTACTTTTGACAATGTGATTATAATATGTCTTGGTGTAGACTTCGTTAAATTCATCCTATCTATGATTTCTTAAACTTATTGAATCTGGATATGTATTTCCCTTCCCACATTAGGAAATTTTTCAGCCATGGTTTCTTCAAATAAGCTCTCTGGTCTAGTCTCTATTTAATCTTCTGAAACTCCTATAATGTGTATGCTGTCTGTCTGGTGGTGTCCCATAATATCTTAGGCTTCTGTTCTGCTCTTTATTCTTTGTGTTCCTTTGAGTTGATAATTTCAAATGACCTGTCTTCAAGTTTGCTGATTTATTTTTCTGCTTAATCAAATCTGTTATTGAACCCCTTCAGTAAATTTTTCAAATCAGTTATTGCATTCTTCAGCTCCAGAATTTCTGTTTGATTGTTTTTAAAGGTTTTTTCCCCCCTCTTTGATGATGTTTTTATTTTGTTCATGTATCATTTTTATGATTTTGTTTAGTTGTCTAAATGTGCTCTTATAGCACATTGAGCTTCTTTATTTTTTTGAATTTTTTAAAAATTGTTTTGAATTTTTGTCAGTAAGTTCATAGATTTCTATTTCTTTAGAGTCAGTTTCTGATTTATTTTATTCCTTTAATTGGGTCCTGTTTTCTCCTTTCTTTGGATGTCTTATCATTTTTTATTTATTTTATTTTTTATTTTTATTTTTTTGCCAGGATGAGTGCATTTGAAAAATCACCCACCTTTTTGTCTTTATAGACTGGGTACCTACAGGAGAAAACCTTCATCAATCAGCCTATCTAGAGATTTTGGGGTCTCTCAAACCTTTCCTGAGAATGCATCTTGGGCTATGTGTGTAATTTCCCAATTAGAAAGGTTTGTTTTTCAGGAGCTTGTAATTGCTTGCTCCCTTTTTTGTTTGTCAGGAGTAATGTAGGCTCTCTGGCACTGCAACAACTTTCTGAGCTCTCCTTTGTTCTTAGCAACCCCCAGACATACAAAATATTCCAGTACTATCATCATTGGGTATCAAGTGAGACAGATACCAGTTTGGTGGGAAGCCTCTGTAAAGCCAGAATATGTGTTGGCTTGTTGGAAAAAAAATAGATTTTCTTAAACATTTTAATGTGGCTGTTCTTGGTTTTGAGTTAGCATAGGGTAAAAGGACTTCTTAACTCGTTATAGATCCTCATAAAAACTTTTTTTGAACTGTTTATTGTTGTTACATCAATAGCTCTGTGGGGGAACAGGGTCTGAGCTTTTTTATTATGCCATCTTGCTGACATCATTATCATCATGAATATGTCTTAATTTCACTTATGTGTGTGACAAAATTTAGTGCCTTCAACATGATAGTTCTTGCCTAAATGCTAGGAATGCTAAGATAAACAAAACATTTGGGTTCCTATTATTGGAATTTCATTGGTTTCCAAATTCTCTCAGCAGTGTCTTATTACAGGATAATTATAATTTCTATACATATTTCTCATTTAATTTCTTTTCTTAGCTTTATTGAAGTATAATTTACTTTCTAAATATGTCCTCATGGTTTGCCAATTATTTTACTTATTAACAGTATTTAATTGCTTATCAAAGATGAACTTTTTATAAAAATATTTATAATAATTTCTAATAAAATAAATACAAAATAAAGTATATTTAAATAGTTTATGTCATTTTAATTATTGAAACAGTTTTATATGTGATATCATGTAAATAAAGTGAGTTACAGAGAAGGTCATAGTAGTGATCTGTAGAGAGATCATATTTCATCAGAATCTAGATTCCATATCTAATTAATTTATCACTATATGTAGCATTGTTAGATTTAGTGCTAGTACCTTAAAATATGATACTAATTACACCTAAATTAATATAACTAAATCAGAGATTTCACGTATAAATGACCATGCATCATTATTCTCTACTACATTGTAGTAATTGGAAAGAGCATACATATTGTCTTTTTATTTTACAGTTATCATCATATAACAAATTTTTTTTTGAAAAAGGAATTGTTAGATTGTTTTTGTTTTGCCTGTTCCTGATTGCTATGTGATTATTCTTCCTTCGAATAGATACCTCTTGATAAGCCTATCTCAAGTCTCTACTCTTGGAAGTGCCTCTTACCCAAACTTTGTGCAGTCACAGTTGCTCTCCTGGCTAGAATTGAATGAACAGAGGTAAACACTTATTTTAACCTGGACCTATCAAGCTCTGTCTCCTAAGAATATGTAATTAGAACTAATAGAAATTAATTTCCATTAACACACTAGGGGAAAATAATATTCAATTTTATAAAATAAGAAGCAAAGAATGTTGTGTGTGTTGTTGTTTGTTTAATTGAAAGTAAAACAAATGAGAAAAAAAGGAAGCCACAGAAAAATTGAGAGAAAAAGCTCTGGGAAGTTTTGAAATCTTTTCTGAAGTCCACCTGCATTCCTACACTTGGAGTCTGTGAAGCTCTGAAGCTAACATTATAATAATGCTTTCTTTTTATCTAAGTCTTTGATTTTTCAACCTTTTTCATCTCATTGCATATATAAACTAATTGCTAAAATTCTTCAGCATACCAAAAAAATATATTTTTGCAACTAAAGAAATAGGCATACTTTTGATTCCTTCACACTGGATGGCTATTATTGTGTTGACAATTGTCATTTTTTAATTTGACAACCTAAGGAAAGAGAGGTCAGTGCCCCTGACTAAATACAGAGTGTCCCCAAAAATGTATACACACTTTAACAGCTGATTCTATTACATTTTGAAAATGAAATGTATTTCAATAAATACTGCCTTTATAATTATTCAAAGTTTGTATACATTTTGGGGAAGACACGCTATAATTAGGTATTGCATGTTTTAATATTTCTTTTGGCACCCAGGTTGAAAATCGCTGATCTCAGCTAGTTTACACAGTTCTCTGTTTTAAATTATCACTTTTCTGAATGCTAAGGATAAGCCTATCTCTTATGCCATGTAAATGAGCCATATATTCTGTACATTAAAATAATAAGTTTCAAATGGTCACTATGATAGAATGAATTTGCTCTTCCTGGTGATTAATTTATGTCTAGAACAAAATGTATTCATGATGAGATCAATCCCAGTAAACTTTTCATAATAAAAGAAACATAGTAACAAATTCACTTCTCAGTTGACTCCCTCCACATAGTGCTATCAGTGGAACCAATCTCCCCAGCTGGCCATAAATTGATCATAATATATCATGGAAAAGTATATTTTGGAGGTCAAGCAATGGTATGTACAGAATAGTTCTTGGTAGATGGTTCTATATACGGACTTTGTATATCAGATATTAATGGGCCTCTACCTAAATAGATTCCCCAAAATGAAATTTCAGCTCAGTTGAAAATCAACAACAGTTAATTAATAATTTTGTTCAAAATGCAAACTATCTTAGCATGCTCATTGCCAGTTTTGCTTTTAACTATAATTTTCATAAAGAGACTATATCACATAAGCTTCCAGGATTTATCCTTGCCAGTGATTAAAAAGCTCCCCTAGAGCTGGGAGTTGGGGCACAGTGAAAAAGACAAGCTATCAGGAAATAAGATTTAGACAGTTTTTCCCTCCTCCAGGTGCTAACATCAGTGGTTTTTCTTGCAAGCAAAACCCTTCTCAAAATTATGACTAATTTTTGTGTTTTATAAAAAATGACCATTATATGAGGCAGTTTCTATTTAATGTCTAGGTTAGATTTAATCTTTAAAAAATAAAAATTCATTTAATAACCAAATAACTGGCCACTGGTCAATTGTTTTCAGAATGACCAGATGTTCATCAGCATAATAAACTCATTATGAATAAAACCTCATGCTCCAACTAAAGTATATAGTTTCCCACTGCACTAGACCTGGAACAGTGTGTTGATTATTTGTCTATCACCAGCCAAAATCCTTCTGATTCACTTCACCTCCCACCTCTTTCTCTTTTTCTACTTACCCATTTTAGAACTCCTACTTAGTGCTCCCAAAAAGTTGAGTATTACAGCAGATACTGTTTATTTGAGTGATCTTTCTATACTTCTTTTTTTTTCTTTATTGATTAAGGTATTACATATTTGTTTTTTAGAAGTCAATATATAAAAATAATCTCTAATAATAAAAGCTTAATATGCTAATTAGACTGGACAGCCAAATGACCTTCAGGGCGTCATTCCGGACCTCCTTCCAGATGAAGCTGCCATGCAGGGGTCGAGATAGAAGTGGTTAGGGGCGATCAGGCAGGTAGGTGAGTGGTTAGGGGCCATCAGGCAAGCAGGCAAGCAGTTAGGAGCATCAGGCAGGCAGGCAGGCAAGTGGTTAGGGGTGATCAGGCGGGCAGGCGAGTGGTTAGGGGCGATGAGGCAGGCAGGCAGAGTGGTTAGGGGTGATCAGACAGGCAGAGAGGTTGGGGCGATCAGGCCAGCAGGTGAGTGGTTAGGGGTAATGAGGCAGGCAGGCAGAGTGGTTAGGGGCGATTAGGCAGACAGGCAGGAGAGTGGTTAGGGGTGATGAGACAGGCAAGGAGGAGCCAGCGGTCCCGGATTGCGAGAGGGTGCAGGCCAGGCTGAGGGACCCCACCCCCCATGCACGTATTTTGTGCACTGGGCCTCTAGTATAAAAATAAAGTTTCAAATCAAGCACACTTCAAGGTAATAAAGATTTTTATTGAATATAGACTATGAAGCTAACAACTCTTACTTCATGTTTATAAATCAAATTTTGGTTGGCATATTAGCAGTATTTCTTGAATTCTGTGTACATTTTTAATAGTTAACTAGAGGCCCAGTGCACAAAATTTGTGCATGGGAGGGGGGTCCCTCAGCCCAGCCTGCACCCTCTTGCAATCTAGGACCCTTTGGGGGATGTCCCACTGCCAGTTTAGGACCGATCCCTGTGGCAGTCGACATCCCTCTCGCAATCCAGGACCACTGGCTCCTAACCACCCACCAGCCTGCCTGCCTGATTGCCCCTAATCACTCTGCCTGCCTGCCTCATCGCCCCTAACCACTTGCCTGCCTGCCTCATCACCCTTAACCACTTTGCCTGCCTGTCTCATCTCCCCTAAGTATTCACCTACCTGCCTGATCAACCCTAACTGCCTCTGCCTAGCTGCATGATTGCCCCTAACCCCTCTGCTTGCCTGACTCATTGCCCCAACCACTCTGCCTGTCTCATCACCCCTAACCACTCTGCCTGCCTGCCTCATTGCCCCTAACTGCCTCTGCCTAGCTGCCTGATTGCCCCTAACCCCTCTGCCTGCCTGCCTGATCACCCTTAACCACTATGCCTGCCTACCTGATCACCCCTAACCACTCTGCCTAGATGCCTGATAGCCCTTAACCACTCTGCCTGCCTGCCTCATCACCCCTAACTGCCTCTGCCTAGCTGCCTGATTGCCCCTAACTCCTCTGCCTGCCTGCCTGATCACCCCTAGCCACTCTGCCTGCCTTCTTGATCACCCCTAACTGCCTCTGCTTAGCTGCCTGATAGCCCTTAACCACTCTGCCTGCCTGCCTCACCTCCCTTATCTACTTGCCTGCCTGCCTGCCTGATCGCCCGTAACCGCTTCTGCCTGCCTGCCTGATTGCCCCCTAACCTCTCTGCCTGCCTGCCTGATTGCCCCTAACTGCTTGCCTGCCTGCTTCATCTCCCCTAACCACCTCTGCCTCGGTCCCTGCTGCTGTGGCTTCATCTGGAAGATCATCCAGAAGGACGTCCTGGAAGGTCGTTCATCTGCCCAGTCTAATTAGCATATTACAGTTTTATTATTATAGATTACTAAGACTCCATAGCTATTTTTTCTAGAATGTTTCCTGAATAAGTGCCAATCAAGCTGAAGGAAAATGTTTAATCTATGACATTGTCTATGACCAATATAATTTTACCTCATTCATCATTTTCCTAAGCTGGAGCTTTTAAATGTAACCAAAGGACACAGTCCTAAGTTGTATAACTCATGGTGTAAAAGCATGGTTCTACTGCTACTAAGGTCTCATTGTTGATATCTCATTGCCAAAGTAGCAGAACACAGAACATGCTCAAATATAAAAGTCTAATCTAACACTGTTCTTAAGAGAATTCAGTTAGTCATTGGCTATATAACTGTATAATGTTTTCCTAGTGTATAGACCTTGAAATGAGCTACATCCCAGAGGGTGCACAAAACATCTGGAATATAATACATTGGTCAAATTTCTACTCTGTGATATTTCTTTTGAAATATTATTTTGTAGATAGATATCAAGATACACATTTTAATCAGAATTTAAGATTTCTGTATGATATTGGGAATATATGTAAATATCATATAATAATTATTTGCCCAGAAACCAATTGGAAATTAAAACATTTATTTTCTGCTTCAGAGAAAAGTAAAAGGAAATATGGTACTCTCTGAATTAATGTTTCACCCATATAAAATATCCCTTATAATGTACTAATGAAATTGATACATTAATTTAATGCTTTCATGGCCGAAACCCATTATGTATAGTAGTAGTTCTCAAACCTGCACATGCATCAGAATCATCTAGTGGGTGATTTGTAGATTGCTAAGCCACACTCCCAGTGTTTTTGATTCCACACGTCCTGGATAAAATCCAAAATGTGCATTTCTAACAGGTTCTGAAATAATGTCTAGGCACCATACTTTGATTAAAGTTATAGGTAATAAAAGAACCATCTAAGTTTAGCTGGAACATATCTATTGACATTTCCCCAAATAAAATGGCCAAGTAATGGGTGTGGGGTGAGAGGAAAAGGAAAAAAACGTCCTTGCCACGAAATATCTCCTTAGAAATCCATTCTAGAAAGTTGATTGAATCTATGAAAGCAAGATAGAAATTATTCAGAAGAGTAGAGAATTAAGCATTGGATAATTTTTTACAAAAATTTCCTCTTTTAAAGAGTTTTTTTTTCATCCTTCACAAAAGTAACTAACATCTTTATAACTTCTTTTTAATCTGTAAGTATGTAGAATCTAATAAACACAATAAATCAACGTGTGATCTTCCCAGTAAGTATTGGTCTTACAAACTGAAAACCCAATAGTTTGCTTGAATGATGATCCAAAATTCATCATGACTTCAAAGAGAAGGCATGCATAAATATGCAAATACTTTCAATTATTCCAAATACACGAAATCACAGGCAAATTGCATCTGCCATTCACAAGGCATTACTCTTCCCCTTGTTTTTATCTGATTTTAATCTTATTTTCCCTTATGGCACAACAGAATCCTTGTCCAAATTGTGTAAACTATGTGATCTTGAAAATTTATAAACATAAAACCCATGTGATACTAATCTATTGCTAACAATTTCCCATTATAAGAAGTATGGGAAGTATTTCAAATTACTTACAGAAAAAAAAATGGTTAAATGACAATGCAGCCTTCTTTTACATCTGGAATAATATAATTTTAATAATTGTATGTCTTTTATTGGGAAAAGTAGACTTGGACATTTTTTGGAGATTTCAAAAATATAGTATCCCTAAAGCTTAATTATGTAACCAAAAATGTTAAGTGATATCTATAACAGCATCATGTGCTCCCTTCAAGGAAAAAAAAAAATTGGAGAAAATAAACCTGATAAATATTTCTATAACTTTAAGAATTATATCATTGTGTAATATAGAAGATTCACTCTATTAACTCTGTTATGCCCAGATTTCAGGATCCCCAAGAAACCACATCAGGGAGCCAGCCAGTCCGATGCAAAAGCATAAGAGTCTTTATTCGAGCTAGCTCGGCTCCCCCACCTTGCCGACGCAGCGACAGGAAGCAGAGAGAGATGCCGACGCAGCGACAGGAAGCAGAGAGAGATAACTCTGTGTGGAGACCGGTTATATAGGGGGAGTTGGAGGAAGGGGAGGCACAAGTCTGTGTCTTGTTCCTGGGTGTGGCTAGTAGAGGCTTGTTCCTGGGTGTGGCTAGCAGAGGCTTAGACTTCCGGGAAGAAGCTCCTTGCCAAGCACGTGGCCAAGGTAAGATGGAGCACTTACCCTGGGGCAAGGTGGAGGGCCTAGCCCTTACCCTGGGGCAAGGTGGAGGGCCTAGCCCTCGCCCTTTCATTCCCCCCTTTGTCTTGGAACTTCCGGCTCAATCATGAGATGGACTGCTTTTCTATTCCACCGTTGCTAGAGGCCCGTACTGGGCATATCTTAACAAATGGTCTGGTGGAAGGGAAAGAAACCATTTTAGCTTTAACAACTTCTATTGAAATAGGATTTTTCTTCTTAAAATTCCTCCATGGCTATCAAAAAGCCAAATCAAGATTAATTTATCTACTGTCCTGATGTTTGCATAAACACAACAAGAATGGTAACTGACTACCTTTGCTGGAATCTCATGGTTGAATCTTAATGTGCCCCGTAGGCCCAGGAAGCCGCGCCACCCAGCTGCCATCAGGCCCGCCTGCAGTATCTGCTGAGTTAGGTGAATCCCTCACCTGTAACAACTCCACCTGAGCCCACGCTCTAGGCTTTAAGCCCATCTCAGTAGCCCTCCTACTTGTTGCGGCCCAGAGTGTGTGGGGGTTCCGCAGGAATGCAGAGGCATCCCTACTGCTCCCCTTCTACTCTTACCAACCGCCAATAATGGTAGGGCATGGGCCTGACGCTCCAGCGCCAGCCATCTTCAGGGCTTCCAAGCAGGATACCAGGCTTTCTTCGTGGCATTTTTACTGGCTTCAAGTCTTTAGAGCTCAGACAGGGCTCTTTAAAACATGATACTCCAGTCAAAGTTTTCCATTAATAAAACCACTATTAGGAACCAGTCTTATTGAATCTATGCAAAGAAATGTATTGCCATGACTTATTTAGCATTGCCAATATTTCAGAGGAATTATGTAAGGAGAAAAACATACTGATCTGCTCTAAGATTTTCTGATTTTTCCTTGCCAATTCCTTTTCATGGAGTTATAACAAAACAGTAACTGTTGGCATTAAACTTTCTTTCTATGCATAACCATGCCTTAGACCTTCTATTCCAAACAGGCCTTTCCCAGCTTTCTACAGTTGAGGTTTGTACTACCCCTGACATGGGCATGGTTACGCAGGCCTGCAAGACAATATACAGGCTGCCAACCATCAACTGTCTCTCAACAGAGACCAAAACCTGATGGGTACCCTTCCCTGCCCAGTTGGGCACCTGCCCTCTTGGCAGCCAGACACCCTCTACTCTTGGGGTTCACCCCACACAGTCTCCTTCCAGGACAGTCAACATACATTCAAACCTGCAAGAGAATCAAAGGTCAATATAACATATCAATACAATGAAACATAATATTGGCATCATGGCCGCTTCAGGCAGCCAAATCCTACTAAAGTCTATTCTTGACCTTCCTATAAATTGTCCTTGTCTCTTTGGAGCCATGTCCATGAAGATGCAGGCATCATCTAAGTCTATTACACAGTATTGTGGGGCTCCCGGCAGCAGGAGTGATCGCGAGCAATGTTACCAGCATCAGGCAGGTCGAGCACGCCGTAGCTTGAGCTTGAGCGGGTGGCGTTGATCTCGATCGACTCTCCATTTGGTGACGAAGTCTTCCCGGATCATGGATGGGTCTGCTGACCGGACGTGAGTGTGATGGACCCAGGTCGCTACACCATCTACCTTGAGAGCGGTGGGGGTCGTCAGCACCACAGTGTAGGGACCCTTCCAACGTGGTTCGAGGGTCTCCTGGCAGTGCCTTCTGTCGTAGACCCAATCTCTTGGTCTGTGCTGATGAGGAGTTGGGGTTGGGCTGGTCTCATACAGATTCTAGGGCCCGTTGCCTTCCTTTCACAGGCAGGGGGAAGGGCCCATGAAATCTCTGCCCTGAGGAACTGTGAGCCCCACCCTTAAATGTCCTAATCAGACTAGAAAATCCACAAATACCTTTTAAATCTACACCAGAATTTCAAAATCCCAACCCAGCACAGAATATCACATAGCAAATCAAAGTTCTCAGCAAACAAACAGACAGAGATGTTTACTAGTTAGGCGGGCCGATTCCACCTCTGACAGAGAGCAAGCGCCCTTAGGGAAAGATCCCAGCGGCCGCTCAGGGTACTTTGCTATCGGTCAGAGCACTCGGCCTCAAAGAAATCAAGCCTGTGGTTGTTTTCTTTCTTTTTTTTTTTAGACACAAACAGAAATTTCACTAGCTAAACAATTTTCAATAAAGACAGATAACATTAAAGACAGATAACATTTCCCATTAAAAACTTTGAATCACCACAGGAGAAAACAAAACAAAACAGGAATAAACAAAAACACTTTTACACAGGCGCATGCCACATTTACAGCACAAAATACCAACAGATAACCTAGTTTGATTAACATATTATCTAGAGCCCGTGGGTAACCTGGGGTAAACTTAGGCATGTTATCTAAATTACAGTCCTGGGTCTCCAGAACACTGAGTTGATAAGTTAACTGCAGCCCTCTGATCCTGGGACAGCTATGCTGTCCCTCCCAGGCAAAGGAAAAAATGTGCCCTCTAAGCCCAGTATGAAACCAGTTTCTACCTGAAATAATACTTTAGAAATTGGATTACTGCTATCAGTCCCTTTTAAGACTTTAACATAAGCTATTTAACTTTTGTTTAGGGAGGGAACATATAACCTTTAATTGCCCTTAGTTTAAGGAAAGCAGGGTTTTCTAGATTTAAGAGATTAGCTTAAAAATAGTATTAAATAAATCCGTGAGGCAAGCATACTTCCTGCCCCATAAAACTCCACCTTAAAGCTCCACCCTTAACTAAATCAGAGGGAGGGGCCTTTGCTGTTTCAAGATGGCGGCCCCCAGGGGAGCAGCAAGTCATGTGGCTGACATGGCAGCTGCCAAGTCATGCAGCCCAAAATGATGGCTGTCTACACTTTTTTTTTTTGCAAATCAGGACCAATAAGCAAAGGCATTTAGTTACCACAATTACACAATTTTTCCCAATTCAATCCGAACCTTAAACTTTTAGCTGGCAAGTCAAAATATTCAGCATTTCTCAATCAGTCTAGAATCTAGCTAGCATCCCCCTTTTTTTTTTTTTTGGTAAATGATCAGTCTTGGGCTCCATCCTGCACATCTGCAAAGAGACTCTAGCTCAAAACTCTATCCAAAATCGGACAGTGCGCACATTAGTTTTAAGCCAGCTTTTCTCTCTACACGTGCACAGAAATCCCAGACGCATTTACTTGGGGAGGGGGTGACCTGTTTTCACAGATCCTCACTCAGATGCCCACCTGACCGAAGTCGTGGAGCCACACAAAGAAGGGGAGAGGGCAGGCCCCCTCCCTCCACACTCACACACTTTCACCAGACATTCACTCAGAGGTTAAACAATAACAACTTCCCAACTCCTGAGGGAGCTCTACAGCCTCCCCCAATCTCCTTGAAATGATCAATCACAATACCCAAAGGAGCAGTCTGAGTCCGTCCCATAACATCCGTCCAGTAAGTCCACAGAAAACAGAAAAACACAGACACAGACAAACAGAGGGCCCCAAAGAACAGCCTTCCAACTCCATGGAAGCAACTAGACGATGGCCTTATGCCAAACCAGCGGGGAGCGACCCGCCTCGTCTCAGATTCTCAGATTGAGGGGGTTCCTACAGACCTTCCGACTCCGCGGAAGCAAAAGTACACCCCTCCAGATGGAGGGTCGAGGCGTCCCCCGACTCCTCCCGCCCTTGATCCCCCTGTGCGTCCACTTAGATCATTGCGGGCGATTACAGATTTCAGAAGTGAGCTCACACAGAACAGATACAGAACAAGTCCCTGAACAGAGGCAGTAGAAAACTGCCTAGGAATGCTTCTCTTCTACCTTTTTTTAAAAGATAGGCCAGATTCGAACCCTTAGCCAGTCCGAGTTTTGACGGTGAGTACCATCTAGAAGCCATTCCTTCAGATACAGGAAAAGTCCCTTAGAGATAACATATATCACACAGAACAGAATACACAACACACAGACACTTACCGCGGCCAGTCAGACTCTACGGATTGGGGGGGTCCCTCAATGGTTTTGGGGATCCCGGACGAGCCCCCAAATGTTATGCCCAGATTTCAGGATCCCCAAGAAACCACATCAGGGAGCCAGCCAGTCCGATGCAAAAGCATAAGAGTCTTTATTTGAGCTAGCTCGGCTCCCCCACCTTGCCGACGCAGCGACAGGAAGCAGAGAGAGATAACTCTGTGTGGAGACCGGTTATATAGGGGGAGTTGGAGGAAGGGGAGGAGAAAGGACTGTGCTCTGCCGATTGGCCAGGCACAAGTCTGTGTCTTGTTCCTGGGTGTGGCTAGCAGAGGCTTAGACTTCCGGGAAGAAGCTCCTTGCCAAGCATGTGGCCAAGGTAAGATGGAGCACTTACCCTGGGGCAAGGTGGAGGGCCTAGCCCTTACCCTGGGGCAAGGTGGAGGGCCTAGCCCTCGCCCTTTCAACTCAAGTATTGATCCACATATTTATCAATTTGGCTATTATATAAAAACTAGAGAGAGACAAGATAGGGGCAGAATAGGCTGACGTGTCCCCAAGGCTTGTCCCGGAGCAAATAGAATGAGCAGCTGAAATGAATAACATCCACCCCAAATTGGCAAAGCAGACTCAGCTGGTGAGAGAGTTTGCAGCCGGGAAGGGCAGAGTTCCCCTGGAAAGGTAAAAAACAGGGATCTGGGCAGGAAAGTTTGCCAGATCTCTGAGCCCAGAGGGTCAGAGGGAAACCATGCGGCATCCAGCCGCATCCCTTGGGACAGGCACAGCCTCTGACGGGGGAAAGGAGATCCGCACGACTGTTGGCGCCAGGGGATTTGAGATCTGGGTTCCATAATTACGAAAGACTAAGCCCAGAGCGGGCAGCCTGAAGCGCTGACCAGACCATGCAGTGCCAGTAAGATTGGAGCTCACAGAGACTGTCTCCCCCGTTTCTGCGGCCGACGTTTATTTGTTTGTTTTCACTGAACCCTGTTCATAGGACATTCTGGATAGAGACACACCCGTGCTGAGGAGTGGGAGAAGGTGCAGACAAGTAGAATCTGGGGAGAGGCTGGGGAGAGAAGGGGGTCCAGGAGAGGTGGCAGCAAGTTGAGTGCTGAGTCACGCCTGAGCCCAGGACCTGGGCAGCCATTTTCTCCTGAAGTTATAACCCCTCCCTCCAGCCCCCAGGCAAGGAATACAGCCACACCCAGATTCCACCCTGAATGGTACAAAGGATTAAAATAATCTAATTAGTCCCTGGGAGTTAACAGGGTCTGGCCTTCAGTCCCAGAAACAGAAAAAAAAATCACAGACATTCCAGAAAACTGGGATCGTAAGTCAGCCAAAGGATTGACATTTCAATTTTCCATTTTTATTTTTATACTAGAGGCCCAGTGCACAAAAATTTGTGCACATGGGGGAGGGGTCCCTCAGCCTGGCCTGTGCCCTCTCACAGTCTGGGACCCCCTCAGGGAATGACCATCTGCTGGCTGAGGCCTGCTCCCCAGGGGATTGGGCCTAAACTGGCAATCAGACATTCCTCTGGCAGCCAGGCAGCCATCGGGGGATGTCCACTTGCCAGCGGGGAGCAGACCTAAGCTGCAGTTGGACATCCTTAGCGCTGCTGAGGAGGCAGGAGAGGCTCCCACCACCACCACTGTACTGGAAGCCTGGCTTGTGGCGGAGCAGAGCTCCTCCTGTGGGAGCTCACTGACCACCAGAGGGCAGATCCTGCATTGAGCGTCTGCCCCCTGGTGGTCAGTGTGTGTCATAGTAACCAGTCATTCCCAGTCGTTCTGCTGTTAGGGTCAGTTTGCATATTACCCTTTTACTATATAGGATAGAGGCCTGTGCACGGGTGAGGGTCGGCTGGTTTGCCCTGAAGGGTGTCCCGGATCAGAGTGGGGGTCCCACTTGGGGTGCCTGGCTAGCCTGGATGAGGGGCTGATGGTTGTTTTCAGGCTGCCTGCACCCCCTTCAGGGTGGGGGTCCCCACTGGGGTGTCTGGCCAGCCTAGATGAGGGGCTGAGGGCTGTTTTCAGGCAGGCAAAGCCTGCAACTGAAGCTCCCAGTCTTTCCTTTTTTTCTTTTTTTCTTCTGGGATTTATTTACCTTCTGTAATTGAAACTTTGTTGCGGCTCCAGCTCCGAGGCAGACTGGCCGCCATCTTGGTTGGCAGTTAATTTGCATATCACCCTGATTAGCCAATGGGAAGCGTAGCAGAGGTATGGTTAATTACCATGTTTGTCTATTATTAGATAGGATTATTATTTTGTTAGCTTTTTTTGGCTATTTTCTTTATTTTCCTTTTTTTGTTTGTTGCTCTTTTTTTTTGCTTTTTTCTTTGTTTTCCTTTTTTGTTTGTTGCTTTATTTTCTACTTTTCACATTATTTTTTCATCCTTCAATTTTATTTTATTTTTACTTGCTATTTTCTATTTTTATACCATTTTAAATCAATTTTTTTGTAAATATATTATTTTGTTCCCCTTCTTTCTCTTCTTATCCATTCATCCCTTTTCTACTTCCTCTATACTGAATTGAGGTCCTCCCTATATTTATCCAATTTTTAACCTTATTTCCTGTATATCAGCTCAGCCTCTACAGATTCTGCCCCCACCCTCTTTACTGAGTGTTTGGTGTTTGTATTTGTTTGGTTTATCTATTGGCTCTGTGGTGTTTTCTCCATAAATATATATTCTCCTTTTTCTTTTCTCTCCTATCTTTTTTTCTCTCTCTTAGATATCATTTGTGCTCTCTTTTCTCTCCCCTAATTATCTTTTCTGAGGTGGTTGCTTATATTGAGGTTATCAGTGCCATGAGTATATTCATGTTTTGTTCCCTTTGGGTCATGTCTTGTTAAGGTGAATATTTAGGGATTAGTGTTCTACAGGCTATTTTTATCTTTCCTTTAGCATCCTTTGACTCTACCTCAACTTTACCTTTATGCCAAAACTCTTTTCCTCACTTTTTCCCTTTTGTTGTCCTGTTTCTCTTACCCTATTCCTGCTTTAGATTTTCCCTATTCATTATTTTTACCCCCTGTTAAAATTTCACCCTACTTATATATCTAATTTCCAATATCCTACTCTAAATCCATATACACCTCTCTCTCCTCTTTCTTCACTATCCAAAGTTTTTTTCTCTCTGTCGTTTTGTTGTTGTTTGCTTGATTGTTGAGTATATTGGTTTTTTTATGCTTGTTTGTGAGATTGTTTTGCTTTTTCTTTTTATTTTTCTGTTGGTTTTTTATCTGGTTATTTTTTTGCTTCTGTATTCCCTCACCTCACTTGATATTAGTTGTTGTTTGTAGTTTACATTCATCTCCAGGGATCTATTGCTGGAATTTTTTGGGATTAGTGGCTGTTCTATTGGAGTTTTCTCCCCATATAAATAGTTTCATCCCCTCTTCTATTTCATTCTCTTTCTTTTCTCTATTACTTTTTTTTCCTTTTGCCAATTTCATTTTTGCACTCTTTTTTTTCTTTTTCTCTTATTTCTTCTTTATTCTCTAATTCTCTTTGCTCTGGTGGTCACTTTTATTTGGGGTTATTAGTATCGTGAATACATTTGTGTTCAGTGCCTTGTGCGTTCTGCCTTGCTGTGTTGTATTTTGTGCCTTTAAATCAACGCAGCAGAGAGAGAACTACATAACCAAACACCTGGACAAGAGAGATCATGGGGAGAGAAAGAAACAGCCCTCATATGAAAGAAAAACAGGCATCACCAGAAAAGGAAGTAAACGAAATGGAGGCAAGCATCCTGTCAGAGAAAGAATTCAGAGAAATGGTCATAAGGTGGATGAAAAGAATGGAAGACAAATTCAACAATATGTGTAAGAACCAAGAGGAAATGAAGAAGAACCAAGAAGAAATGAAAAATGACATCACTGCTATAAAGAACTCAATAGAAAACATCAATAGTAGACTAGAAGAAGCAGAGCACCACATCAGTGAGCTAGAGGACAAGGTAGAAAAAAATACCCAAGCAGAGCAGCTTCTAGAAAAAAAAATTAAAAAGCAGGAGGAGAGCCTAATAGAAATTTGGGACAACACAAAACGAAAAAACATTCGCATAATAGGGGTGCCAGAAGGAGAGAAATCTGAGCAAGGAATAGAAAACCTGTTTGAAGAAATAATGACAGAAACACTTCCCTGATATAGAGAAGAAAAAACTCACACAAATCCAAGAATATCACAGAGTCCCAAACAAAATGAACCCCAAAAGACCGACGCCAAGGCACATTATAATTAAATTGGAAAACACCGACGACAAAATAAGAACCTTAAAAGTGGCCAGAGAGAGACAGAAAGTTACCTACAAAGGATCCCCCATCAGACTAGCGAATGATTTCTCAACAGAAACACATCAGGCCAGAAGGGAATGGAATGAAATATACAAAGTCATGCAAAGCAAGAGTCTGAATCCAAGAATACTGTACCCAGCAAGGCTATCAATCAAAATTGAGGGTGAAATCAGGAGCTTAACAGACAAAAAAAGACTAAGGTAGTTTATTACCACCAAACCAGCAATGCAGGAAATGCTAAAGGGTCTGCTGTAAAAAGAAGAAATAGGAAACATAGAAGGAACACAGGGGTAAAGAATAAAAATGGCAACAAACAAGTACCTACCAATAATAACTTTAAATGTAAATGGATTAAATGCCCAAATCAAAAGACATAGGGTTACTGAGTGGATAAGAAAACATGACCCATATATCTGCTGTCTACAGAAAACCCACCTCAGAAAAAAAGAGGCACAAAGACTGATGGTGAAGGGATAGAAAAAGGTTTTTCAGGTGAATGGAAATGAAAAAAAAGCTAGGGTAGCAATACTTATCTCTGACAAATTAGATCTCAAGGTGAAGGACATAAAAAGAGATAAGGAAGGCCACTTCATAATACTAAAGGGAGCAATCCAACAAGAAGAAATAACTCTGGTAAACATATACGCACACAATATAGGAGCACCCAAATACATAAGAAAACTTCTGGAGGAGATCAAGGGAGAGATTGACAGCAATAAAATCATAGTAGGGGACTTTAACACCCCACTATCACCATTGGACAAATCCTCTAAACAAAAAATCAGCAAAGAAACATCAATCCTAAGTGATGCACTAGATCAGATGGAATTAATTGACATCTTCAGAACATTTCACCCCAAAGTCACAGAATATACATTCTTCTCAAGTGCACATGGGTCATTTTCATGATAGACCATATACTGGGTCACAGACAAAGTCTCTTCAAATTCAAGAAGATAGAGATCATATCAAGCATCTTCTCAGATCACAAAGGCATAAAACTGGAAATCAAATACAATAAAAACAATCCAAAAAAATCAAACACATGGAGACTAAATAGCATGCTATTAAACAATGACTGGGTTAAAAGAAGAAATAAAAAACATCATGGCAACAAACTACAATGAAGAAAAAACAATCCAAAACCTATGAGACACAGCGAAAGCAGTCTTGAGAGGGAAGTTCATAACTCTACAAGCCTATTGCAAAAAACAAGAAACAATGATGATAAATTACCTAACCCTACAACTCAAAGAGTTAGAAAGAGAGCAACAAGAAAAGCCCAGTGTAAGCAAAAGGAAGGAAATAATAAAGATCAGAGCGGAGATAAATGACATAGAGACCAAAAGTACAATACAAAAGATCAACAAAACCAAGAGCTGGTTCTTTGAAAGGATAAACAAGATTGATGAACCTCTAGCCAGGCTCACCAAGAAACAAAGAGAGAGGACCCAAATAAACAAAATCAGAAATGAAAGAGGAGAAATAACAACAGACCCCACAGAAATACAAATGATTGTTAAACAATACTACGGGCAACTCTACTCCAACAAATTAGACAACCTGGAGGAAATGGACATATTCCTAGAAAAATACAACATTCCAAAACTTAATCAGGAAGAATCTAAAATCTCAATTGGCCAATAACTATGGAAGAAATTGAAGCAGTCATCAAAAAGCTTCCAGCTACAAAAGCCCAGGGCCAGATGGCTTCACAGGAAAGTTTTACCAAACATTCAAGAAAGAACAAAAACCTATCTGCCTTAGGCTATTCCAAAAAATTCAAGAGGAAGGAACACTTTCCAGCTCTTTCTATGAAGCCAGCATCACCTTAATACCAAAACCAGATAAAGACATCACAATGAAAGAGAATTACAGGCCAATATCCCTCATGAACATAGATGCCAAAATCCTCAACAAAATCCTAGCAAATCAGATCCAGCAGTACATCCAGAAAGATCATACAACATGACCAAGTAGGATTTATCCCAGGGATGCAAGGATGGTACAAAATCCGCAAATCAATAAACATAATACATCACATAAACAAATTGAGAGATAAAAACCACATAGTCATATCAATTGATGCAGAGAAAGCATTTGACAAAATCCAACACCCTTTCTTGATAAAAACTCTCAGCAAGGTAGGAATAGAAGGATCATACCTCAACATAATAAAAGCCATATATGAGAAACCCACAGCCAACATTATACTCAATGGACAAAAAATAAAACCATTTCCCCTAAGAATAGGAACAAGACAGGGATGCCCCCTCTCACTACTCCTGTTCAACATAGTACTGGAAGTACTGGCCATTGCGATCAGACAAGAAGAAGAATTAAAAGGCATCCAAATTGGAAAAGAAGAAGTAAAACTGTCCTTATTTGCAGATGACATGATACTGTACATAGAGAACCCTAAAGACTCCATCAAAAAATTATTAGTCTTAATAAGTGAATTCAGCAATGTAGCAGGATACAAAATTAATCCCAAGAAATCTATGGCATTTCTTTTCACCAATAGTGAACTTACAGAAAGTGAGACTAAAAAAGCAATCCCATTTACCATCGCACCAAAAAAATTAAGATACCTAGGAATAAACTTAACTAAGGAGATAAAAGACTTATATTCGAAAAACTACAGGACACTGAAAAAAGAGATGGAGGAATACATAAACAGATGGAAGAACATACCGTGTTCATGGATTGGTAGAATCAACATCATCAAAATGTCCATACTACCCAAATTAATCTATAGATTCATTGCAATTCCCATTAAATTACCAACGGCATATTTCACAGATCTAGAATGAACTCTCCAAAAATTCATCTGGAATAAAAAAAGACCTCAAATACCTGCAGCAATCCTGAGGAAGAAGAACAAAGTAGGTGGGATCTCAATACCAAATATCAAGCTGTATTACAAAGCCACTGTTCTTAAAACAGCTTGGTACTGGCACAAGAACAGACATATAGATCAATGGAATAGAATAGAGAACCCAGAAATCGAGCCAAACCACTATGCCCGATTAATATTTGACAAAAAAGGCAAGAGGATATAATGGAGTCAAGACAGTCTCTTCAATAAATGGTGTTGGGAAAATTGGACAGATATATGCAAAAAGATAAAACTAGACCACCAACTTACACCATACACAAAAAATAAACTCAAAATCGATAAAAGACTTAAACATAAGACGGGAAACCATAAAAATACTAGAGGAATCAACAGGCAGCGAAATTGCAAACATACGCCGAAGGAATTTCTTCTCTGATACTGCTCCTAGGGCAATGGAAACTAAAGAGAAAATAAACAAATGGGACTACATCAAAATAAAAAGCTTTTGCACAGCAAAGGACACCATCAACAAAACAACAAGAAGGCCCAGTGAATGGGAGAACATATTTGCCAATGATATCACCGATAAGGGTTTAATCTCCAACATTTACAGGGAACTAATGCAACTTAACAATAGGAAGATAAACAATCCAATCAAAAAATGGGCAATGGAGCTAGATAGACACTCTTCGAAAGAGGACATACAGAAGGCCGAAAGACATATGAAAACATGCTCAAAGTCACTAATTATACGAGAGATGCAAATCAAAACGACAATGAGGTATCATCTCACACCTGCCAGAATGGCTATCATCAACAAATCAACAAACAACAGTGTTGCAGAGGATGTGGAGAAAAAGGAACCCTTCTGCACTGCTGGTGGGAATGCAGACTGGTGCAGCCATTGTGGAGAACAGTATGGAGTTTCCTCAAAATCTAAAAATGGAACTTCCATTTGACCCAGTGATCCCACTTCTGGGAATATATCCCAAGAAGCCAGAAACACCAATTAGAAAGGATATATGCACCCCTATGTTCATAGCAGCTCAATTCACCATAACTAAGTTTTGGAATCAGCCTAAGTGCCCATCAGCAGATGCGTGGATTAAAAAACTGTGGTACATCTACACAATGGAATACTACACTGCGGTAAAGAAGAATGAACTCTTGCCATTTGCAACAGCATGGATGGAACTGGAGAGCATTATGCTAAGTGAAATAAGCCAGTCAGAGAAAGATAAATACATGCTCTCACTCATTTGTGGAATATAGAGAACAATATAGACTGATGAACAGGGACAGATCCAAAGACAGAGAAACAGTGATCAGACTATCAATCCCCAGAGGGAAAATAGGGGAGGGTGGGGGTAAGGGGAAAAGATCAACTAAAGGACTTGTACGCATGCATATAAGCCAAACCAATGGACACGGACAGCAGGGGGATGAGAGCATGAGTGTGAGGGGGGGAGGTTGGGGGTTAATGCGGGGATGAGGACACATTTGTAATACCCTAACCAATAAAGAAATTAAAAAAAAAAACTAGAGGCAAGATGCACAAAATTCGTGCAGCCCGGCCTGCAACCTCTTTTATTTTTTTAAAATATATTTTATTGGTTTTTTACAGAGAGGAGGGGAGAGGGATAGAGAGTTAGAAACATTGATGAAAGAGAAACACTGATCAGCTGCCTCCTGCACACTCCCTCCTGGGGATGTGCCTGCAACCAAGGTACATGCCCTTGACCGGAATCGAACCTGGGACCCTTCAGTCCGCAGGCCGACGCTTTATCCACTGAGCCAAACTGGTTAGGGTGGCCTGCAACTTCTTGCAGTCTGGGACCTCTCAGGGGATATCCTCATGCTAGCTTAGGCCCGATCCCCAACTTCTGGCTGTGTGGCGCTCCCGCTGTGGGAGCATACTGACCACCAGGGGGCAGCTTCCTCATTGAGCATCTGCCCCCTGGTGGTCAGTGCGCATCATAGCAACCGGTCATTCCACCAGTCTTTCCACCATTTGGTCGATTTGCATATTAGGGTTTTATTATATAGGCCAGTGGTCAGCAAACTGTGGCCATTTGAGTGTGGCTCTTCCACAAAATACCACATGCGGGCGCACACGTACAGTGTGATTGAAACTTTGTGGCCACACTCAAGGGGCCAAAGAGCCACATGTGGCTCTCAATCCGCAGTTTGCCGACCACTGATCTAGGCTATTAAATTAGAAAATTACATTAAATAACATGTTTTTAGTTATACTAATATAAAAATGAAAACTCTTTTTATTGTTGACACTATTACAGATGTCACCCATTTTTCCTTCCTTTACTAACCTCACTCTGTCCCATATTCAGCAGAAACCAGTATATCCCTCTAAGATCAAAAGGTAAAAGAGTGACCTTTACACGATTTGATATGTAAATAATATCCTTCTATAAGTATCTTCTATTAGACAACATTTACTTCATGTGATTTTCAATCAACTGTACAAACAGGAAGTGAGTATGTAAAATAAATTCCTCTATTCAAGGTAACAAAAATATTTCATTTACACTTTGTTTATCCATGGAAAGAAACTGAGCATGTCTTCTGCAGTTTTACTATAGGTCATCTGAAGGGCAGCCCCTGGATTCCTCTGATCCATGCATACTTTCCAAGGGTCAGAGAACAAGGCCTGTTTGATCTAGCACCTGCTGTGAGCCTATCATGTGGATACTGTTTCTGCAAATTTTTGCAAAACTGTGAATAGAGTCATATGTAAAGGGGGGAAAAAATTGCACAAGGAGCAATAGGAAAATCAGCAAGAAATAGACAAATACCATTAAGCACCACTGATCAATCATCTCAATATTACTTACCTCAATATGGTTACACTTGCAGTAGGTCAGCAGTTGGCTCCAGGACTGATGGATGTTGTCTACATGTTTTATAGCTTAAAATGCCTTCATTGCTTTGACATGATTCAGATACACAGCAAGAAATAACCATATTTACTAATCTTTCATTTCTATAGACAGAGAGCCATAAGCAACTAAAAGTTGTACTAAGTAGAATAGTATCAGAGATTGGAAAGCATTTATGAAAAAAAAAATTCTATCATTAATATAGTAATAAATATGGTGTTCCATAAAGGAAAAGATGATCTACATTTCTAAATGTATTTAATAAATGCCTTTGGGGGAAAAAAGAGAAATGCCTTTGGGGTTGAGGTTAATAGGACTAGTCACATCTCATAAAACATCAGTTGAAAGTGAACTAAAGTCTGAGTCAGCTGCTGCTGTAATATTTGTAAATTAATAAAATCTGCAGAATTTTGTTTTCTACTAACTTTAATAAACACTGTCCAAATTAAAGTGATTACAGGTACAAGAATGGTAAAAGAGCAACATCCTTGAGTCATTTTAGTTTCCCTCCTAATGTTCAGGCTGCCTGATTCAGATGCCACCAACTTATGTGCACAGACCAGGTAACTAGAAACAGCATCTGACATAGAAGAGTAGAAAATGCCACCAAAAAGCTCAAAAACATTAACTCCTCTCCCAGTATTCTCAGCAACATTTACTAAATTAGATCTGTCAGTGTTTGTTTTTCGAACCATTAGAAAATGCCTTAGCAAAAACATCTCTGTTTTCTAAGAAGTCACAGTCTATGACAGAATGCTCCAAAGTATGTATGTAATTAGTGGTACAAAGAGGACCACTTGTGAGAACATTGCTACAGAACAAGGTAATTTCCAGAGGAGACAGAATTTGTGCTGGGCCTTGAAGGGAGAAAGATTTCAAGTGGCAGAAATAGAGATTTGCTCATTTTATGAAGAGAAGTCATACTTAAACCACATCTTGTACATTTTTGTGTCCCATGGCATTGACTACAATGCCTTAATATAATAGGCATTCAGTATGTATTTCTGACTGAAAATATTTTTATACTGAAGAATTATATTAATGTATTCATGTACATCTTGGCCTGGCATGCTTAATCGTGTTCTAATATTTATTGTAATTATATTACACAATACTTTCTGAGAGAGATAAAAGCTCTCCATACCATTTCTATATTTTCCAGTACATAAACATTTGATCATGACAAATACAACCCAGAATTATGTGTTTCCACCCACATCTTTGCTAATTCAACTTTTATGCATCCTTGAAGACCCAGTTTAAACTTACCTCTTCCTGAAGCCAAGGCAGCAATCACTCTCTTATTTGAACTCCTTACATATATTTTTCTTTTTTTAAAAAAAAATAAATCTTTATTGTTGAAAGTATTACATATGTCCCCTTTTCCTCCCATTGACCTCTTCTAGCCTAGCCCTGCCCCTCACCCCAGGCCTTCACTACCCTACTGTCCGTGTCCATGATTTATTCATATATGCATACAAGTTCTCTGATTGATCTCTTCCTACACACCCAACCTCCACCACCTTCATTCATTCCTTATAATTGAGTCTTTAAAGTTAAGGAACCATACTTTAAATAGTATGGTTTATTTCTTAGTGCTTCATTTCTTACACAGAATAGTCATATGATAAATATCTTTGAATCTGTGCTAAAGTCCTATAATTAGTGGAGTTATTTTGTTTGGTTTGTTTACTTTCAGCTTGTTTATTAAGTATCTTTAAGTTTTCACTGCAAGACACTCAAACTGGAAGTAATAAATAGTGCAATATGGATATATTTAATTATTATTTTTATTTACTAGAGGCCCAGTGCACAAAAATTCATGCACTGGAAGTGGGTCCTTCAACCCAGCCTGTGCCCTCTCAGGGAGTCCTCAGGGGATGTCCTACTGACGGTTTAGGCCTGCTCCCGCGGTGACCAGATGGGCAATCAGGGGATGGTGCCACTCCCATCACCCTGCCACTACACTGCCACTTCTGGGCCAATCAGGAGATGGTACTGCCCCCATCACCCCGCCGAGGCCATTGCCTGGCCTCCCTCTGTGGGAAGCAACCAGATGGGCTGATCAGGGGACGATGCCAGTCCCTCAACCCCATCACCCCTCTGCCACCACTGGTTGTTGCCCCCCACCCATCACCGTTACCTCCCTCTGCCCACTGGCATGCGCCTTGGCTTGCCTGGTGCCACCTGCTCACCAGCCCCGCCCCCTGTCGACTGGGTGTTCCACTGTTTGGTATATTTGCATATTACACTTTTATTATATAGGATTGCCTTTTTATAACTAAATTTAAACTTAAATAAAAGTTACAAAATAATACACAGAGTGTCTGTATTCCCATCAACAGGTTCCCTAATGTTAACTTCTTATACAGTCTTACTACATTATTATAGTTAAGACATTAACATGGCACAGTATTATTAATTATACCAGAGATTCAATTAAATTTCAATAGTTGAGCCACTAATGATCTTTTTCTCTCTTGGGATCCTATCCAGGATCCCACATTTTATTCAGTTATTATTTCTCCTTAGTCTCCTTCAATCTCTAACAGTTAATCAGTTTTTGTCTTTCGTGAGCTTGACACTTTTCCTAAATACTAGTCAGTTATTCTATAGAGCATCTCTCAGTCTGGTTCTATTTGATGTTTTCTCATAATTAGAATGAGACTATTTACATGATGTCTTGCTTCCAAGAGGGAAGAGAGGAAGGTAACGGTCTGTCCTCTTAAAGTCTGTAGAACATTACTTCAGCTGCAAGGAATCAGGCTGGCCTAGATTCAAGGGGAGGGACCATAGATTCCAGCTCTGGATGTGAGGAACAGATTGACCTACAGCAATGGTAGTAAGAGATGGTGGCCATGTTGAAGATTATCTACCACAACTGGGTTTTCAAAAATATTTTAAAAACCAACTTAACAAGACAAGACAACTGATTTGCCTAAGTGCCCATCAGTAGATGAATGGATTAGAAAACTGTGGTACATCTACACAATGGAAGACTATGCTGCTGTAAAAAACAAGGAATTCTTACCATTTGCAACAGCATGGATGGAACTGGAGAGCATTATGCTAAGTGAAATAAGCCAGTCAATGAAAGAAAAATAACACATGATCTCACTCATTTATGGATAATAAAGACCATTATAAACTGATGAACAAAAATAGATACAGAGGCAGAGCAGCATCGAACAGACTGTCAAACTACAGCGGGAAGGCCAGGGAGGGTTCGGGGCGGGGGGGTAAGAGATCAACCGAAGGACTGGTATGCATGCATATAAGCATAACCAATGGACACAAGACACTGGGGGGTAAGGGAGGCCGGGGGAAGGTCAAGGGGGGCGGGGGAAAGGAGACCTATGTAATACTCTTTGTAATACTTTAAGCAATAAAACAATATTTTAAAAAAAGACAAAAAGTGGCTGAATAGATAAGAAAACATGACCCATATATATGCTGACTACAAGAGACCTGCCTCAGAACAAGGGACTCACACAGACTGAAAGTGAAGGGATGGAAAAATGTTTTTCAGGCAAATGGAAATGAAAAAAAAAAAAAAAAGCTGGAGTAGCAAAACTATATCTGACAAATTAGACCTCAAAGTGGAGGCCAAAACAAGAAATAAAGAAGGCCACTTCATAATACTAAAGGGAGCAATTCAACAAGAGTATATAACTCTGGTAAAAATATATGCACCCAATACAGGAGCACCCACATACATTAAAAAAAAAGAAACTTCTGGAAGATATCAAGGGGAAGATTGACAGCAATATACTCATAGGTTTAATCTCTAATATTTATAATGAACTCATACATCTTAACAAAAGGAAGATAAACAATCCAATTTAAAAAATGGGCAAAGACCCTAAATAAAGACTTTTCAAAAGTGGACATACAGAAGGCCAAGAGACATATGAAAACATGCTCAAAGTCACTAATCATCCAAGAGATGCAAATCAAAATGACAATGAGATATCACCTCACATCTGTCAGAATGGCTATCATCAACAAATCAACAAACAACAAGTGCTAGCAAGGATGTGGAGAAAAAGAAACCCTCATACATTGCTGGTGGGAATGCAGACTGGTGCAGCCACTGTGGAGAACAGTATGGAGTTTCCTCAAAAATTTAAAAATGGAACTGCCATTTGACCCAGTGATCCCACTTCTAGGAATATATCCCAAGAAACCAGAAACACCAATCAGGAAGGATATATGCACCCCTAAGTTCATAGCAGCACAATTTACAATAGCTAATATTGGAATCAGCCTAAGTGCCCATCAGCAGATGAGTGGATTAAAAAACTGTGGTACATCTACACAATGGAAACTATGCTGCTGTAAAAAGAAAGAACTCATACCATTCGCAATAGCATGGATGGACCTGGTGAGCATTACGCTAAGTGAAATAAGCCAATTGCAGAAAGTTAAATATCACATGATCTCACTCATTTGTGGAATATAATGAACAACATAAACTGATGAAAAAAATAGACCCAGAGACAGAGAAGCATTGCACAGACAGTTAAACCTCAGAAGGAAGGCAGGGGAGGGTAGTGGTAGGGGGTAAGAGATCAACCAAAGGAGTTGTATGCGTGCATATATGCATAACCAATGGACACTGACACCAGGGTGTTGAGGGCATGTGCTGGGGGATGGGAGGGCTGGAGAGAGGTCAATGGGGAAAAAGGAGACATATGTAATACTTTAAACAATAAAGATTAAAAAAATGATTAAAATCATATCTGTTAACCTCTTAGATCACAATAACATAAAATTAGAAGTCAACTACAATAAAAACAATCAACCCCATGGAGCCAAAATAGCATGCCATTAAACAATGAATGGGTTGCCAAAGAGATTAAAGAAGAAATAAAAACTATTGTGGATACAAATGAAAATGAGCACACAACAATCCAAAACCTATGGGACTCAGTGAAAGCATTTCTAAGTGGGAAGTTCATAGCACTACAGGCCTACTTTAAAAAACAAGAAAAACTGGTAATAGGTTATCTAATCCTACAACTTAAAGAATTAGAAAGAGAACAAAAAGAAAAGCCAAGATTTGGTAGAAAGAAGGAAATAAATGACATAGAGACCAAAAAAAAAAAAATCACTGAAACTAAGAACTAGTTCTTTGAAAGGATAAACAAGATTGATGAACCTCTAGCCAGGCTCACCAAGAAGCAAAGAGAGAGGATTCAAATAAACAAAAAGAGAAACAAAAAGGTGAAGTAAAAATTGACCCTACAGAAATACAAAGAAAGGTAAAAAAAAATAGTATGAATATCTTTTCTAACAAGGTGGACAACTTTGAAAAAATGGACATATTCCTAGAAGAATACAATTTTCCAAAACTCTATCAGAAAGAATCAGAAAAGCTGAATAGGCCCATAACTACTGATGAAACTGAAGAGATAATAAAAAATAAAAATTCCCAGCAAACAAAAGGCCTGGTCCGGACAGCTTCACATGGGAGTTTTACCAAACAATCAAAGAAGAACTAACACCTATCCTCCTCAAACTATTTAAAAAAATTCAAGAGGATGGAAGACTTCTAAGCTCTTTCTATGAGGCCAGCATTATCCTATTCCCAAAACCAGATAAAGACACGACAAAGGAAGATAATTACAGGTCAATATCTCTGATGACAATAGATGCTAAAATTCTCAACAAAATTTTAGCAAATTGGATCCAGCTATATATTTAAAAAGTTCATACACCATGACCAAGTGGGATTTATTTCCAGGATGCAAGGCTGGTACAATATCTGCAAATCAATAAACATGATACAGCACACTAACAGATTGCAAAACAAAAATTACATGATCATATCAATTGATGCAGACAAAGAATTGCACAAAATTCAATACCCATTTTGGTAAAAACTCTCAACAAAGTGCAAATAAAGTAATCATACCTCAACATAATAAGGCCATATCTGAGAAACTCACAGCCAACATCATACTCAATGGGCAAAAACTGAAACCATTTCCCCTAAGAACAGGACCAAGACAGGGATGCTCACTTTCACCACTCCTGTTTGATATAGTACTGGAAGTGCTAGCCATAGCGATCAGACCAAAAGAAATAAAAGGCATCCAAATTGGAAAGGAGGCAGTAAAATGTCATTATTGCAAATGACATGATACTGTACATAGAAAACCTTAAAGACTCAATCAAAAAAGTACCTAATTTAATAAATGAATTCAACAATGTAGCAGAATATAAAATTAACACCCAGGAATCTGTCATATTTATACACCAATAATGAACTACCAGAAAGAGAAACTAAAAAAAAAGAACCCACTTACTATTGCAACAACAACAAAAAAATTAAGTTACTTAGAGATAAACTTAACCAAGGAGGTAAAAGACCTGTTCTCAAAAAACTACCAGACATTGAAAAAAGAGATTGATGAATATAAGAACAAGTGGAAAACATACCATGCTCATGGATTTGTAGAATCGAATGAACAACATAAACAACATCATTAAAATGCCCATACAACCCAAAGCAATCTATAGATTCAATGCAATTCCTATTAAAATATCAATAGCATATTTCACAGACCTAGAATAAACTCTCAAAAAATGTATATGAAATTTTAAAAAAGTCCCTGAATATTTGCAGCAATCTCAAGAAAGAACAAAGTGGAGGGATCACAATACCAGATATCAAGTTATACTATAAAGTCACTTTATTACAAACAGCCTGGTACGGGCAGAAGAATAGGCATACAGATCAATGGAATAGAACAGAGAACCCAGAAATTGTCCCAAGCCATTATGCTCAATTAATATTTGACAAAGCAAGCAAGAGCATACAATGAAGTTAAGACAGTCTCTTCAATAAATGGTGTAGGGAAAATTGGACAAGTACATGCAAAAAAAAAATGAAACTAGACCACCAATTTACACCATACACAAGAATAAACACAAAATGGATAAAAAAAACTTACATGTAAGATGTGAAACCATAAAAATCGTAGAAAAAACCATAGGCAGCAAAATTTCAGGCATCTCTCATAGCAATATCTTCACTGATACATCTCCTAGGACAATGGAAACTAAGCAGAATATAAACAAATGGGACTACATCTAAATAAAAAGCTTCAGCACAGCAAAAGCATTCAACAACAAAATAACAAGAGAGCCCACTGTATGGGAGAACATATTTGCCAATTATATATCCAATAAGGGGTTAATCTCCGAAATTTACAGGGAACTCATACATCTTAACAAAAGGAAGAAAAACAATCCAATGAAAAAATGGGCAAAGAAAATAGAACCAGAGTTATAGAAGTATTGAATAGACTGTCTAACCTATAAGAAAAGGCGGGGGGTAAGGGGGTAAAAGATCTACCAAAGCACTTGTATGCATGCATATGAGCATAACCAATGGACACAGAGGGGGAAACAGGGAGCGCATGTGCTGGGAGTTGGGGGAGGCCAAGGAGAGATCAGTGGGGGAAAAAGGAGACTTATGTAATACATTAAACAATAAAGAATTTTTAAAAAATGGGCAAAGGACCTAAATAGACACTTTTCCAAAATAGACATACAGAAGGCCAAAACGCATATGAAAAAGTCAGCAATCATCTCAGAGATGCAAATCAAGACAAAAATGAGGTACCACTTCCCACCTGTCAGAAAGACTATCCTATATAATAAAGAGCTAATATTCAAATGGTTGTCACACCCTCATGCCATCACACCTTAATGGCTCAGACACTCAACACTGGGGAGAGAGGAATGAGGAGCAGCCAGGCACAAATGAGCTCATGAGAGAGGAATGGGAACCAGCCAGACTGTGGCCCAGGAGAGAGACAAGCCACCTGCCCCGCGGTCCTGGGCACCAGTGGCTGCGCCTGTGCCTGCGGCCCAGAAGAGGGACAAGCTGCATGCCCCATGGTCCCAGGGGCCAGCGGATAGGACAGGGACAAGCCATCCACCCCACAGTCCTGGGTGCCAGTGGCTGCACCAGTGTCTGTGGCCAGGGAGAGGGACAAGCCACCCACCCCATGGTTTTGGGTGCCTGCGGTTGCAGTCTGGGTGAAGACGGCCTGGTTTCTGGGTGCCTGCAGCTGGCCAGAAGGAGGGAAGCCTGGGTCCCAGGTGCCTGCAACTGGCCAGAGGAGGGAATCCTGAGTCCCGGGTGTGGGGCAAAGTAGAGGCGGTTAGGGCAATCAGGCCAGTAGGGGAGCAGTTAGGGATGATCAGGCTGGTAGGGGAGCAGTTAGGGTCAATCAGGCAGGCAGGCAGGTGAGCAGTTAGGAGCCAGCAGTCCTGGATTGAGAGAGGCAGTCGGACATCCCCCGAGGGTTCCTGGATTGGAGTGGGTGCAGGCCGGGCTGAGGGACCCCCCCCTCCCTGTGCATGAATTTCATGCACCAGGCCTCTAGTTATCAAGAAATCAACAAAAGATAGGTGTTAGTGAGTATGTGGAGAAAAGAGAACCCTAGTAGGGAATACAGACTGATGCAGCCTCTGTGGAAAATAGTATGAATTTTTCTCAAAAAATTAAAAATGGACCCCCATTTGACCCAGTGATCCCACTTCTAGGCATATATCCTAAGAAATCAGAAACACCAATCATATGCACCCCTATGTCATAGCAACACAATTTACAGTAGCTAAGATTTAGAAACACCTAAAGTGCCCATCAGTAAATAAGTGGATTTAAAAAATAAAACAGTGGTACATCTACACAATGGAATACTATGCTGCTGTAAAAAAGAAAGAACTTTATCATTTGCAACAGAATGGATGTAACTGGAGATCATTACTCTAAGTGAAATAAGCCATTCTGAGAAAGATAAGTATCACATAATCTCACTCATATGTGGAATCTAATGAATAACATAAACTGATGAACAAAAATAGATGCAGAGACATAGAAGCATCGAATAGACAGTCAAACCTCAGAGGGAAGGCTGGGGAGGGTGGGTGGGAAGAGATCAACCAATAAACTTGTATGCCTATGTGCATAACCCATGGACACAGACAATAGGGTGGTGAAAGGCCATGGGTGGGAGGCAGGGGTGGTCTAGGAGAGATCAATGGGGGAAAAGGGAGACATATGTAATACTTTCAACAATAAAGATCTTTAAAAAAAGAGAGATTCATTAAAGAAAATCCAAATAACTGAGATATTTACTGTACTCATTTGAAGTAGAACTCAAATAATATTACAAATATATGAATAATAAAATGGCTATAAATACATATCTATCCACAATTAAATCTAAAAATCAAAATAGGAGAGACAAAATGTTGGCGGAATAGATGGGCATGTCCTGAGCCTTGTCCCGGAGCAAATAGAATGAGCAGCTGAAACAAATAAAATCCAACTCGAATTGGTGAAGGAGACTCAGCTGGGAGACAATTTGCAGCCGGGAAGGACAGAAGATCCCTGAAGAAAGGTAAAATTAAGTATCTGGGCAGGAGGGTCTGCCAGAGGACTCTGAGCCCAGAGGGTCAGAGGGAATCCTCACAGCACTGCATGGCACCAAGCTGCATCCCCTGGGACAGGCACAGAATCAGACTCTGGAAAGAAGGTCTGCAGAACTGCTGGATGGCAGGGGATTTTAGATCGGGGTCCACAGTCAGAAAAGGTTGGACCCAGAGAGGGCAGCTGAAGGGCTGGCCAGACCACACAGTGCCAGCAGGAGAGGATTGTGCAGAGATGCAGCCTTTCCCCTCTATGTGGCCTGTGCCTTTATTCATTGAACCTAGTTCATAGGACCTTTAGGATACAGACACTTACCCATGGCTGAGGTGCGGGAGAAGGTGCGGACTTGTAGAATCTGGGGAGAGGAAGGGGTCCAGGAGAAGTGGGAGCGAGTCTGGCGCTGAGTCATACATGAGCTAGGGACCTGGGCAGCCATTTTGTCCTGAAGAGATAGTCCCTCCCTCCAGTATCCAGGCAACCAATACAGCCACACCCAGATTCCACCCTGAACGGTACAAAGGATTAAAAAAATAATCTAAATAGTCCCTGAGAGTCCAAAAGGATTGTCCTAAAGAGAGGCCTTCAGTCCAAGCAACAGGAACTTGAGAAAAAGTACAGTAGAGAAGACTGGGATCTTAAGACAGCCAAAGAAACAACACTTCACTTTTTCATTTTTATTTTTATTTTTTATTATTATTTTGTATTCTCTTTTCTTCTTCTCTTTTTTTGTTTTCCTGTTTTAGTTTGTTGCTTTATTTTCTATTTCTTTTCACATTATTTTTCCATCACTCTATTTTATTTTATTTTTCTTTGCTATTTCTATACAATTTTTAAATCAATTTTTTGTAGATATATTATTATTATTATTATTATTATTATTACTACTACTAGAGGCCCGGTGCACGAAATTCATGCACTGGGGTGTGGGGGTCCCTCAGCCCAGCCTGCCTATTCTCACAGTCCAGGAGCCCTCAGTGGATGTCCTACTGATGGACACAGTCTGGCAGCAGAGGTTTGGAGCAGGCACCCCATGTGTGTGTGTGTGTGTGTGTGTGTGTCCCTGCTGGGGGCCTGCCACTAGCAGTGTCGGAGGCTCGGAACAGGTGCCCCGTGTGTGTGTGTGTGTGTGTCCGCTGGGGGCCTGCCCCCAGCCACACCACAGAGGCTTGGAACAGGCGCACCTCTGTATTGATCTCTCAGGCTCTTGGACTCACTTGTGTGTTATTCTCTCCCTTGAGCTGTGGCCAGGGCAGGGTGCTGCCTGCGGGCCGTGCTTGCCTGCTCGTGGGCTGCCGAGGCAATGCCTATTGGGCTCAGGTTGCCAGGGTGACGCTGCCAGCATCCTCCCCAGCCACTATGGGGGCTGCCATATTTGTCATGGAGTAACGGTTACTTTGCATATTACTCTTTTATTAGATAGGATTATTTTCTTCTTGTTCTCTTTCTTCTTAGCCACCCATCCCCTTTCTACTTCCTCTATACTGAACTGAAGTCCTCCTCATATTCATCCAATTCTTAACCTTATTTTCTATATATAAGCTCAGCCTCTACAGATTCTGCCCCCCACCCTCTTTGCTGGGGGTTTGGTGTTTGTAATTTTTTTTTTTTTTGGTTTATCAATTGGTTCTGTGGTGAATATATATATATATATATTTCTCCTTTTTCTTCCTTTATCTTTTCCTCTTAACCTTTTCTCTCTCTTTGATATCATTTATGCTCTCTTTTCTCTCCCCTAATTCTCTTTCCTCAGGTGGTCACTTATAATGGGGTTATTGATGTGTGAATACATTCATGCTTTGTTCCCTTTGTGTTGTCGAGGTGAATTTTATCCTGCCTGGCCAGGTGCTAGAGAGCGAGCCTCCTAACCAGACACCTGGGGGGGAAACTCCATCCACGAATGGGTCAATATCACCCCAGACCCAACTACAGAGGAAGGAAGAAGGCAGCAGTGTGGGAGAGAGTGTGAGTGAGAGAGGGAGCAAAAGAGGAGTGTGTGGTCATGTGGTTTGTGTGTGTGTGTATGTGAGTGAGGAACAGTTAGATCCTGCAGGACCTTTGGGGGCAGGCTAACCAGGCTCGCCTAACTAGGCAGCCTCTGCTACCATTGTAAACAGTACTCAGAGGCCTAGACTTTTTGAAGGGGAGGGCTGATGTAACTGAGAGCCCAGCCTCACCTCCACCCAGGGTGCCCTCAGATAACACCTGGGACTCTACAGCCACCCTGGCCAGGGACCTGCAACCTTGGCTGTGATCCCATGGTCAATGAGCCTCCAGCCACCTTGGGCACAGGCTCCTGTGAGTTCTGAAGCATGCTACCCTCTTACCAGCCCAATGCTTTAGCCCAGGGCATTGCAACCACATGAGCAGCAGACACATAAGCATCCCACTCCTGTCCAAGGATCAGCAGCCCTGCAAGCAGCCTACCCCAAGCCTAAGAGCAGCAGCCTCACGAGGACTGCCCCTTTCCAAGGAGCAGCAGCTGTGTGAGTGGCCCACTCCCACATCTGAGGAACAGCAGCTGCACGAGCAGCCTGCCCCCAATTGAGGAGCAGCAGCTCCACGCAGCCTGCCCCTGTCCAAGGAGCTGCAGCAGCATGCAAGTCGCACCCTGCACCTGTCTGAGAAGCAGCAGCTGTGTGAGCAACCTGTCCCTATCTGAGGAGCAGCAGCCACATGAGCAGCCTGCCTCCATCTGAGGAGCAGCAGCCACACAAGCAGACTGCTCACGTAGAGGAGTGGCAGCCTTGCACAGAATTCACTGGTCCAAGGAGCAGCAGCCACATGCAGCCTGCACCGGTCCAACAAGCAACAGCTGGGTGAGCAGCCCACCTCCCATCCGAGGAGCAGCAGCCGCATGTGCAGCTCACTCCCGCCCAAGAAGCAGCAGCCTCACAAGAAGCCCGTCCCCAATCTGAGAAGCAGCAGCTGAGTGAACATCCCACACCCATATAAGGAGCAGTAGCACTGTAAGCAGCCTGCCCCTGTCCAAGGAGCAGCAGCTTCATGAGCAGCCCACCCCATCTGAGGAACTGCTGCAATGTGCAGCCAGCTCGCATCCAAGGAGCAGCAGCCATGTAAGCAGTCCGCTCCCGTCCAAGGAGCAGAAGCCACATGAAGAGTCCACCTCTGTTCAAGGAGTAGCAGCTGCGCTCATCCCACCTCCACCCAAGGAGAAGCAGCCTCGTGATCAGCCCACCCCTGTCCAAGGATCAGCAGCTGTGCAGGCAGCCTCCCCACCAGTAGGAGGAGACACCGCTGCTGCGAACAGCACCAACCGGAGGAGTAGCTGATAACTGAGGAGCAGGCACTTAAGTGACCACCCGAGGAGCAACCACAGCCCGAGGAGCCACTGCCACCCAAGAGCAGCCCCTGCATGACTCAACATCTAGATCAGTGTGACCAAAAATGGGTAAACAAAGAAACCCCCAAATGAAAGAAAAGAGGAATTGCCAGAAAGGCAGCTAAGTGAAACAGAGGCATGCAATAAGTCAGAAAAAGAATTCAGAAAAAGGGTTCTACAGTTCATAAACTGAATGGAGGGAAACATCAACAATTTATGGATGAAAAAATCAATAACTTATGTAAGAATCAAGAAGAAATGAAGAGTGATATAGCTGCAATAAAAAACACCATGGAAAGCTTCAACAGTAGACTAGGAGAAAGGGGGACCAAATTAGATAATTAAAAGACAGAGAAGCAAAACACACCAAAAATGAACTGCAATTATAGAAAAAATTAAAAGACAGGAGGAGAGCCTAAGGGAGCTATGGGACAACATGAAACAAATCAACATACGAATAATTTAGGTACAGAACAACAGGAAGAGGAACAAGGGTTAGAAAACCTATTTGAAGAAATAATGTCAGAAAACTTCCCTGAGGTGGGGAAGAAAAAAGTCACATAAGCACAGAGAGTCCCAAACAAGATGTACCCAAAAAGACCCACACCAAGACACATCATAATTACCATGGCAAATGTTCGGGTCAAAGAGAGAATCTTAAAGGCTGCAAGAAAGAGACAGAAAGTTACATACAAAGAATATCCCATTAGATTATCAAATGACTTCTCAACAGAAACACATCAGGCCAGAAAAGAATGGAAGGAAATTTAACAAAGTGATGCAAAGCAAGGGACTGAATCCAAGAATACTCTATCCTGCAAGGCTATCATTCAAAATTGAAGGGGAAATAAGAAGCATCACAGACAAAGAAAGGCTAAGGGAGTTTATCACCACCAAACCAGCAATGCAAGAAATGCTAAAGGGACTGGTGTAAAAAGAAGAAATAAAAAGCTAAGAAAGAAAACAGGCACAAAAAATAAAAATGGCTTCAAACAAGTACCCTTCAGTAATAATTTTAAACATAAATAGACTAAATGCTACAATCAAAAGACATCGAGTGGCTGATTGGATAAAAAACAACAACAAAAAACATGACCCATATATATGCTATCTATAAGAGACCCACCTCAAAATAAGGGACTCACTCAGACTGAAAGTGAAGGGATGGAAAAATATCTTTCAGGCAAATGGAAATGAAGAAAAAGTTGGAGTAGCAATACTTATATGAGACAAAATAGACCTCAAAGTAAAGGCCATAACAAGAGATGAGGAAGGCCACATCATAATACTAAAGGGATCAATATAACAAGAGGATATAACCCTGATAATCATATATGCACCCAATTCAGGAGCACACAAATACATAAAAAAAAATTCCTGGAAGATATCAAGGGAGAAATCCACAACAAAACAATTATAGTAGGGGACTTTAATACACCACATACATCACTGGATAAATCCTCTAGACAAAAAATCAGCAAAGAAACAGCAATCCTAAATTACTCACTAGGTCAGATGGACTTAATTGACATCTTAAGAACATTTCACCCCAAAGCCACGGAATACACATTCTTCTCAAGTGCACATGGGACATTTTAAAAAATAGACTATATATTGGGTCACAAGCAAAGTCTTCCAAAATTCAAGAAATTGAAATCATATCAAGCATTTTCTCATACCACAAAGGCATAATACTAGAAATAAACTACAAAAAAATAAAAATCCAAAACATTGAAACACTTGGAAACTGAAAAACATGCTATTAAACAATGATTGGGTTACCAAAGAGATCAAAGAAGAAATTAAAAACATCCTGGAAACTAATGACAATAAAAACACAACAATCCAAAATGTATGGGACACAATGAAAGCAGACCTGAGAGGGAAGTTTATAGTTCTACAGGCCTACATCAAAAAAGAAAAAAAAAAGAAAAAATGATAATAAATCATCTAACTCTACAACTCAAAGAATTAGAAAGAGAGCAACAAGAAAAGCCCAGAGTGAGCAGAAGGAAGTAGATAATAAAGATCAGAGCATAAAGAGATGACATGGAGACCAAAAAAAACAATACAGAAGATCAATGAAACCAAGAGCTGGTTCTTTGAAAGGATAAACAAGATTGATGAACCTCTAGCCAGGCTCACCCAGAAGAAAAGAGAGAGGAGCCAAATAAAAAAAATTAGAAATGAAAGAGGCGAAATAACAACACACCGCACAGAAAGACAAAGAATGTTAATAATTACTATGGACAACTCTATTCTAACAAACTAGACAACCTAGAGGAAATGGAAATACTCCTAGAAAAATACAACCTTCCAAAACTTAATCAGGACGATTTCAAAAATATCAATTGGCCGATAACTATGGAAGAAATTGAAGCAGTCATCAAAAAGCTTCCAGCAAACAAAATCCCAGGGCCAGACGGCTTCACAGGGGAGTTTTACATAACATTTAAGGAAGAACTAAAACATATCCTCCTCAGACTATTCCAAAAAATTCAAGAGGAAGGCACACTTCCACACTCTTTCTATGAAGCCAGCATCACCCTAATACCAAAACCAGATAAAGAGGACACAATGAAAGAGAATTATAGGTCAACATCCCTCATGAACATAGATGCCAAAATCCTCAAAAAAATTCTAGCAAATTGGATCCAGCAATACATCAGAAAGATCATACACCATGAGCAAGTAGGATTTATCCCAGGGATGCAAGGATGGTACAATATCCGCAAATCAATAAACATGATACATCACATTAACAAATTGAGTGGTAAAAACCACATAGTCATATCAATTGGTGCAGAAAACGCATTTGACAAAATTCAACACCCTTGCTTGATAAAAACTCTCAGCAGGTTAGAATAGAAGGATCATACCTCAACATAATAAAAACCATATATGACAAACCCACAGCCAACATCATACTCAATGGGCAAAAACTAAAACCATTTCCTCTAAGAATAGGAAGAAGACAGGGATGACCCCTCTCACCACTCCTGTTCAACATAGTACTGGAAGTACTAGCCATTGAGATCAGAAAAGAAAAAATAATAGGCATCCAAATTGGAAAAGAAGAAGTAAAACTGTCGTTATTCACAGATGACCTGATACTGTACATAGAAAACCCTAAGACTCCATCAAAAAATTATTAGACTTAATAAATAAATTTGGCAATGTAGCAGGATACAAAATTAATGGCAAAAAATCTATGGCATTTCTATATACCAATAATTAACTTACAGAAATAGAGACAAAAAAAGCAATCCCATTTACCATCACTCCAAAAAAATTAAGATACCGAGGAATAAACTTGACTAAGGAGATAAAAGACCTGTACGCGGAAAACTACAGGACAGTGAAAAAGGAGATAGAGGAAGACATAAACAGATGGAGGAACATACTGTGTTCATGGATTGGTAGAATAAACATCATAAAGATGTCCATACTACCCAAAGCAAGCTATAGATTCAATGCACTCCCCATTAAAATACCATTGGAATAATCACAGACCTAGAACAAACTTTTCAAAAATCCATCTGAAATAAAAAAAGACCCCGAATAGTTGCAGCAGTCCTGAGAAAGAAGAACAAAGTAGGTGGGATCTCAATACCAGATATCAAGCTGTATTACAAAGCCACTTTTCTCAAAATAGCCTGATACTGGCACAAGAACAGACATATAGATCAATGGAATAGAATAGAGAACCCAGAAATCGACCCAAACCACTATGCTCAATTAATATTCGACAAAGGAGGTATGAACATACAATGGTGTCAAGACAGCCCCTTCAATAAATGGTGTTGGGAAAATTGGACAGATACAGGCAAAAAAATGAAACTAGACCACCAACTTAAACCATACACAAAAATAAACTCAAATGGATATAGGACTTAACCATAAGATGGGTAACCATAAAAATACTAGAGGAATCCACAGGCTGCAAAATCTCAGACATATGCTGAAGCAATTTCTTCACTGATACTGCTCCTAGGGCAATGGAAACTAAAGAGAAAATAAACAAATGGGACTACATCAAAATAAAAAGCTTTTACACAGCAACGGAAACCATCAACAAAACAAGAAAGCCCACTGCATGGGAGAACATATTTGCAAATGTTATCACTGATAAGGGTTTAATCTCCAACATTTACAGGGAACTCATACAACTTAACAAAAGGAAGATAATCAACCCAATCAAAAAATGGCAACAGACCTAAATAGATACTTTTCGAAGGAAGACAGAAGAAAAGGCCAAGAGACATATGAAAACATGCTCAAAGTCACTAATCATCCGAGAGATCCAAAACAAAATGACAATGTGGTACCACCTCACACCTGTCAGAATGGCTATCATCAACAAATCAACAAACAACAAGTGCTGGCAAGGATGTGGAGAAAAAGGAACCCTCTTGCACTGCTGGTGGGAATGCTTACTGGTGCAGCCACTGTGGAGAACAGTATGGAGGTTCCTCAAAAAACTAAAAATGGAACTCCCATTTGACCCAGTGATTCCACTTCTAGGAATATATCCCAAGAAACCAGAAACACCAATTAGGAAAGATATATGCACCCCTAAGTTCATAGCAGCACAATTCACCATAGCTAAGATTGGAAACAGCCTAAGTGCCCATCAGTAGATGAGTAGATTAAAAAACTGTAGTACATCTACACAATGGAATACTATTCTGCGCTAAGAAAGAAGGAGTTCTTACCATTTGCAACATCATGGATGGAACTGTAGAGCATTATGCTAAGCGAAATAAGCCAGTCAGAGAAAGATAAATATCACATGATCCCACTCATTTGTGGAATATAATGAACAACATAAACTGATAAACAAAAACAGATCCAAAGACAGAGAAGCATCAATCAAACCGTCAAACCTCAGAGGGAAGGTAGGGGAGGGTGGGGGTGAGGGGGAGAGATCAACCAAAGGACTTATATGCAGGCATATAGGCCTAACCAATGGACACAGACAACAGGGGGGTGAGGGCATGAGTGGGGTGGATGGGAGGTAATGTTGGGATAAGGCCACATATATAATAACTTAATCAATAAAGAAATTTAAAAATAAATAAATAAAAACATATTTTTCCTGAAAAAAAAAAAGAATGTATATTTGACTATGGAAAAAATAAAAATAAACTAACAAGGAATTTAATAAATAAAATAAACTGATGAATAAAATACAACCAAGGGCTTGGGAACATGGAACACATTTATGAATCTCAGAGGGAAGGAGGGGTGGGAAGAGATTAACCAAAGATCTTATATGCATATGTGCATTACCTATTGACACAGAGAACAGTGTGGTGAAGGCCTGGAGTGGGGTGAGTTTGGGTGGAGGTCGGACATGTTTGGAGATTCGGGATCTCTGTAATACTATCAACAATTTTAAAAAGACTCAACCAATGAATGTAGAAGTAAGTAGAACAAGAACAAAAGAGAAGGAAAATCATCTAATTTCTAGGCTTTTTAAAAGAATTTTAATAAAATGGCATATTTTATGCTTATCACAATTTCTAAGACCTAATAAACATTCAGTAGATGGCAGCTGAGGCAATCAATTGGTCTTTGTGTCTTCTCTTTCTTTTCTGGCCCACAGATATCTCCTCAATAAAGAATGGCATAAAACTTAGGAAATCATCAAAGGCTTCTAGATTTCTAATAATGATTTTATATTCTTTGGACATACAACCATGTGAACTTTGAAGTACAACTTTCCAAACCCTTTTGTGCCACTCTCACTGATCATCCTGAATTCATGCCAGAAGGAAAAGAAATGATTTCTCCTTAGAAGTGGAGACACATAGAACAGAAATTAAAAACAGAAAATAAATTTACTGCCTTATGTAAAGGGGAAGAAGTAGAATGGAAACCGTCCTATACCATTTTTCAATCCCTAACCAGGCCCAGTTCCAAAAGAGACAAAGGTTCCTTGAGTGATCAGGTTAGTAACACAGAAACAGATGGAAAGGAAGGGGAAACTGTTCCTGAAGACAGGTTATTACACATATTTGCATGATGATTACTCATGTGTTTTGTCTTGTTTTAAATATGCACTACAGCATCTCTAAGCTCTCTGCTAATCCTTTTTTAAATTCTTTTAGTTTGTTTATGTTTTAAGAGTGAGTACAGTAAATTGCTTGAAAGAGTGATCTTTATTGATTGAGGCAGCCCTTCCAGGTATTCTGAATATAAGATTTATGGGCACTCAGGTCCCTTTTACATGACTCTACCAAGGTTCCTCCATTTCAATTCCAGGTGTTCACATCCTGTTTCAAGAGATACGCTATGGAGCTGATCACATGCAGGAGAGTCTGTTTCAGTCTTATTTATTAGGAAAATTATCTTTCAGAGTCTAGGCATGAGAGAGAAGACTCCAGAGCCTTGTGACCACGATAAATGTGATCTTCCTGTGCATTCAACCTTCCTCATTCCTCTCATCAATTCATCATTGCTTTAATTTTACAAATAAGAAACAGATTTCAAAGCTTAATTTTCAAAGGAATGATGGTCAAATATCTTTTTAGTGCAATTTCACATTAATTTTGGAATTTCATTTTTCTTCAGTGTAGTAAAACTTATTTTAGGTGCCTGATCTTGCTATTCACAAATATCATCTTTTCTTTTGTCCTGTAATATTGCAAATAATGTGACATCATTTGACCTAGCGGCTAGGTCCTAGCCAACAAAAAGTGTGATTGGAACAAAGTCAAAAATTGAGAGCCCATAGGTCAGGTACAGCCTATGAAGATATTGTTTGACTCTTAAAATATTTGAGTGTGTTGCTTGCCTTTGAAAGTCAGAATTTCATGTTAAGTCTGGATTTCTTTGTTCCTATGAGGTACTAGAAGTTCTTCCATTACTGGATTAACCTTTTTGCTTGAAAACTTTTAGCTGAAACCCTTTTAGTATGCTCTCCTGTTTTACAGTTCAATATAGCCTCCACCCCTCCTGATATCTTTGTCCCATCCCACTTCATTTATTTGCATTCTATTTCTGAGTGCTTTTAATAAGTGCTTTTGTGACTCCCTGCCTGTATTAACTTGTATAGAGTATATCTGATATCTACCGTAATTTTCTGTGTATAAGAAACCTTCATGTATAAGATGCCCCCCACTTTTACAACCCAAAATTAAGAAATCAATATTTTTTATCTTTAATTTCTTTATTGGTAAGGTATAACAAATGTGTATATTTTAAACATAAAAAAGAATACATTTTTATTTAGTAATTACCGCAGGTAATGTTTACATGCCAGTACTATGATATTATGCAACATATCACTTCATTCAGCCTCTTTTGCATCACTGTTCTCTTCTTCATCACTATTAGTTCCAGACATATCAATTTCTTCAACTTCTATTGTATCACTGCTGTCTTCTGAATCACTGTCTATATATGTGAGATCATCCTCATAAACTGGTGGTATTTTCTGAGCTAACTTTATTTGTGTTCTTGGGGCCAACCCTTCTCTCCTCATGAAATTGAAGCACCATTTTGCCTTTCCTGTAAAATCAACAATGTTCACTTTGCTTGAAAACATTCTTACCTGACATTGAATAAGCTCAGGTGACACATGTAAGTCACTTTGGTGCTGCTCCATAATCCAAGTCTTAAGCCTCTGCTCCAAGTTTGCCAATTTTGGTGGTTTTCCTCTTAAGGCCTTCTTATTTTTTGGCAACTTAAGGAGTTGTTCTTCCTGTTTTCTCCACTGTCTGATCATACACTCAGTGGGAGGAGGTCTAAATTGTCTCTCTGCAGCTCTATCCCCATGCTCTTTTGCATAACTGATTACATTCAGTGTGAATTTTGCAGAGTAAGACAATCACTTACCGGTATTTATCTTTTTTTATTTTTTGAAAGCTTTATGGGCTCAGAATGCTCGGGTCCCTTTTACATCTGTGCACTCTCCACTTCCACCTTCACTTATGGCATCAGCTGATGCCAGTAACAATAAGGCTGTGATTGGAGGAAGCCTGTTTGACAAGGGATGGGCAGCTATGCACCCGCACGGCTCCCTCTTCGGCTGACTTCCATGTATAAGACACCCTTTGATTTTCAGTCTATCAATTTTAGAAAAATATAGCATCTTATACACAGGAAAATATGATAATATTGTTCTCAAACCACTTATATCTTATCATTTTCTCTCAACAAATATAACCTGCTTTAAATCAAAATTAGTACTATTTAAAGAGTACTTCCAAATTTTTAGTTTGATTAGAAAACTTCCAAATGTAGCAGAGTTCCTACTTCAGACCAAGCAAGGATTTAGACATATTAAATATGTACAAGGACCTTAAGAGATGATCATGGAAGAAACTTGCCAGAACACTCATTACATGAGAATCTAAAAAGAGACAGCTTGAAAAAACTATTTCAAAGGTTGACATTGGTCCAAATAAGGATTGCAGTTGCAATGAGAAAGTGGTGCTAAGATAGCATAGCTAAATCACAGTGATCTTGGCAGAGTCCCCACAAGTTTTTCCTGAGTCCTAGGGAGAGAGGGGAATAGAATTAGAAACCACTAAGACCCAGTTGTTAGAAACCTCTGTAGGAAAATAGGGCACATAGAGCACTGCTCTATTAACCTGAGGACAACCCCAGAAAATCATTACTCTATGTCAGTCAACTGAAATATTCTCAATGGGTAAAGTAATTAGTTTAGTATAAAGTATGCAGATATAAATCAGATGAATATTTGGATAATCTTGAGAGTGAAGAAGGACCTTTCTAAATACCAAAGAATGAAATAATAGAGGGACAATACAATGACTATATAAACTTTTGAAACTTCTGCATGGCAAAACATTTAAAATTAAAATGGAAATTTATCTGTGATATAGACAATGAAGTAAAAGTATCTATAATATAAGATATGTTCTTATAAACTCTAATAAACCAATAAGAAAATTAATAGAAATTTGAACAAATAACATAAAATTCATAAAGGACAGCCAAATGTCTGGAAATATATGAGCAAATATTTTGTCATTCATTACTTAAAAATATATAAAAACTAAATGTGAGATGTCTTCTTTCACTATCAATTAACAAAGATAAAAATGGCAATACCCTTATAAACCACATTTTTTCTGAAGGGTATGTTGACAAGAATGAAAAAGATGTTATTTTCATTTTCTTCAGTGCAGCAATTCCTCTTCAAAAAATTCTATACTAAAAAAAAAAACACAGAGATTTGAGCAAAGATGTATCCTATATAATAAAAGGTTAATATGCAAATAGACCAAACGGCGGAACAACTGAACAACCAGTCACTATGATGTGCATTGACCACCAGGGGGCTTGTGCAGAACTTGGTGGGCATTGGCCGCAGTGGGATGGTGGAGCAGGTGATCAGGGGTGCCAGACCAAGGCAGGTTGCTGGTCACTGTCATTGGGGTGAGCCTCTGGTGGTTACTGAAAATTCTTTGCTCCCATGCACCATGGTCCTGCCAGGCACTCGCACCTGCTGCTGACACCAGAACCACCACTCGCACCCATTGCCAGCGCCCGGCGCTGGTTCCAATCACTCTGCACCATCAGCAGGTGCGAATGGCTGCTGCTGGCCCTGATTGCCCCTGAGGGATTCTCCACCTCCCCCTGCTCCTGAGGGTCAATCGGGGCATCAGCTGTTGCTCCCACCCGCTGATGGCACCAGCCCCAATCGCTCTGTGCCGTCAGTGGGTTTGAGCGTGGCCGGCGCTGTCAGCGTGTGGAAGTGGTGGCAGCGGGAGCAGGGCTGCCGTCAGACAGGGGACCACGGGCTGTGGTGGTAGGGGCCGGGCAGGGGCGCAGATGATGGGCCAAGACCCGCCCCTGTGCCTACCACAGCTTCACAGCCCACAGTTTCTTTCAAGGTGCACGAATTCATGCACTGGGCCCCTAGTACATATATAAATGTTCATTGGAATGTTGTTACTATTAATAGTAGAAAACTGAAATAAAAAGTAATCTCTTGTAATAAAAATCTCAAGGATGTAATTTTATAACTAGATAATATAATGCCATTCCAGCTCTTTTATAAAAAAAAAAGCACTTGTTCTATAAGGAAATATATGGGCAGAGAAGAAAGTATTGAATATACCCAAATAGAGTAAAATATATGCTAAGACATATTGTATACAGAACTTTTTTAAAGAAAAAGAATCTTTATGAGAAATATCTACCAAAATGCTAATAGTAGTCATGTGGATTTGGGATATTTTAGAATTTTTGTCTTTAGTGATTTCTAAGTCTGTTCCAAATTTTATGAGATACATTTTTAATTAGTGTGAAAAGCAAATTTAATTTTACTTATTTATTTATGTGCTTATATTAAGTTTATTGGGGTGACATTGGTTAATAGCATCATATAGGTTTCAGATGTAGATTCCTATGACACAAGATCTGTATACTGCACTGTGTGCCCACCACCCAAAGTCAAGTCATCTTCTGTCACCATATATTAGGACCCTTTCACCCCTGCCCCCCCAAACTTAATTGTAAATTTCAATCAAACAAATTAATGTTTGCAGAAGTAAATAACCTAGTTCCAGACTTACACCAAAATTGTCAATTAAAATTTGGAGGTAAGGGAAGACAAGAGGCTATAGCAGCAGCATGGTCCACAGCATGTATGGCAGGCTTTGAGTCATCCAGGAGAAGTAGTAGAAGTCTCTGGCAAACATGAAAGTTCCCAGCAGAAATGGTGGCAGCACCCAGTAAAGACAGGTGCCCTGACCAGAATGATGGCAGGAGAGGAGGACCAGCCATAGTAGCAGAGGTGTCAGGCAGCTGCCCTTGGGTAGCATATCAGATTTGATCATGAGCAAGTTGGACTAATGCCCTGGACACCTCCAGAAATGGTTGCGGCAGATTTTACAAAGAGCTGGGATCTTACATTCACAGGTAGATATAAAAGTCTTCAAATTATAGGTGAATTCTATAAGTGACCCCATTTTTTTAGACCAGACTGTGGCAGTCTGAGGAAATATAAGTAGATCAGTTTTTCATGGTTCTAACAATGATACCTATATTCATATATATTGCCTTTTTATCTTTGTTTTACTGACCCATAAAATATATTTTGCTGAAGATTACTTCTGCTACTCCTGGATGAAATATAGAATTTAACTATTTTCTTCAGCAATTCCTCTTCAAAAAAATCTATACTTAAAAAAAACACACAGAGATTTAAGCAAAGATGTATTTAGTCATCTGAATAAATATTTACTATTAACTAAGACCATTTTATGAGGCCAAATGATAAACGAATACAGGACATCCTGAAAAAAAGTATATACACATTTTGAATAATTATTAATTCCAATGGGTTAAATCTGAAAAGAAAGAAATATCAATTGAGCTATCAGCTGTTTAGTGTGTACACATTTTCTGGGACAGCCTGTGGACTCAAACCATTGTTCTTTTTTAGGCTACCATATTGTATAAATATCAGCAAATCACTAAATTTAAAGTTGTTAGAGCTTCTTGTACATATATTGCTAATAAGGTAAGGGTTTGAAGGTATAATTAAATAGCATTCAAAGATTAGGGGCTCAGTAGTCCTCATGAACTCATGGCTTTAATTAGGTAAAGCATTATTATTTCAACATATAAATATAGTTACAGTCTTAGACAATAACCATACAAACAAAATCCAAGTAAATCACGTATATTTGCAATTCCATTTCTAAATCCCTATCAATTTGTTGTTGTAAATCTAATGTGTCAATCGTATGCTTTGCTTTATATTTCCAACAAAGAATATGAAAGTGAAACATGCTAATTAAGCAAATATGGCAAATCTTAATAATTGATAAAACCGAGTCATGGGCATAGCAGAGTTCATTGCACACTTCTCTCTGCCTTTCTGTATGTTTGAAGTTTTTTTTATAATAAAAATAGTTTATTGAAAGTTCTAACTGCTGATACAATATTATGTATTTATGTCTTAATACAGATCTATCATATAGCATCATAATCATTTTATAACATGGGGAATAACTTTACTTTACATTCCTCTCTTTTCACTATGTTCCATCTCTATCCCAGAGTTTTTCTAGATGCAATGGAAGATACTGTTAATTTATGCTTCTATCAATTTTAATAAACAAATATATGATGAGGACCTCCTGTGAACTCTGCAATGTTCTGTTCCAAAAGGGCCAAATGTGTGCATTCATAGTCTCAGGAATGAAGTCCTTAAGCTCAACAATAATACAAGTATCACTCAAGAGTGTGATGCATTTGAAAAGTTTGACTGGCGTGTGCTCTGGGTTTTCACAATCCCAAAAATATGGTTTAAAATCAGTCATTGAAGAATTATTTTCACAGAGAAAAAACTTGAAGACTGGACCTCTTTAGTTTTCCCTAAAATTATTATATTTTCTCTGTTGTCTAGGGCAGCTATTGCATAGCAGCTCAGTAGTTATCCTGCCTAGATCCAAATACCTCTTCCCTTTAGGTACCCTGCGTTGTGGGCTCACCACCTGTCATGGCCTTAGCATTTTTACATCCTCTCTTCCCAGAATAATTGCAGTTTATGCCTACTTGACCCAGTATAATTATTCATAACCCCACTTCACACAACACAAGCTATTCCCTACATTCAATGTCATCAGAGATTCATTCAATTTCCATATGTAGCCTAATATTTTTTCCTCTGTACCTTTGAACACTTTTTTCTTTCAGCAGAATGTACCCCATGCCTAGAATTGTCATAATTATCAAATAATACAAATTTAATTGGGAATGCTGTATCTCAGATAAACAAAAATATTTTTAAAAATATTAGTATGTCCCAAATTTACTTGAAATTCAAATTTACCTAAGCCACCTATAGTTTACCCGGAAAGCCTATCACACCTGAACCTACATTTTCAAGACCTTACTCAAATGTTTTTTCCACTTTGAAACCTTGACTGAAGTCTTCTTACATTATTCCAGTGCTGCTTCCCCAAACATTTTTACTGTGCCTCTCACAATAATACCACAATGTTCAAACTAGCATCAAAACTACTCATGTACATATCCCCTCTATTTGTTTTTATGTAACTAGAGAAAAAAAAATTAGCTTTCCTTTTTTTCTCCATCATATTACTAATTACATATTGATTTATGCTAGCAATAAATATTTTAAATGTCCAGGAATAAGCATTGTATTCATTTTAGTTGGACTTTACAAATTAGTTAATTGTTTAAATTTCTCCAGGATTAGCCCTAACCGGTTTGGCTCAGTGGATAGAGCGTCAGCCTGTGGACTCAAGGGTCCCAGGTTCAATTCAGGTCAAGGGCATGTACCTTGGTTGTGGGCACATCCCCAGTAGGGGGTGTGCAGGAGGCAGCTGATCGATGTTTCTCTCTCATCGATGTTTCTAACTCTCTATCCCTCTCCCTTCCTCTCTGTAAAAAATCAATAAAACATATTAAAAAAAAAACCAAACACTAAATTTCCTCCAGGATTATTTTGAAAATCTCTTAAATGATTCAATAGTTTCTCACAAAGACATTTAAGTAATGAACCCATTCATTCATTTATCTATTTTAGAATTAAAAATAGAGCTACTAGAGGCATTGATTGTAACAACCAATGTACCTAGCTTGCAATGTTGATAGTGGGAGAGACTGTGGGCATGTGGAGCAGGGGGTATTTGGCAGTATACTCTATTTTATGCTCAATTTTTCTGTGAGCCTTAAACTGCTGTAAACAGTCTATTAATATTTTAATGAAACAGATCAATATTGAGATTTACAAAACAGCTGCTATTGATAATTTTCTAAAATAATATGAGCCAGATGATAGACACAATTTGTCATATATATACTAATAAAATGGTAATATGCTAATTAGACCAGACATCTTCCGGACATCCATCCAGACATCCTTCTGGACAAAGCCACAGCGGCAGGGGCCAAGGCAGAGGCGGTTAGGGGTGATCACGCCGGCAGGGGAGAGCAGTTAGGAGCAACCAGGTCGGCAGGGGAGGGCAGTTAGGGCCAACCAGGCTTGCAGGGCAGGGCAGTTAAGGTCAACCAGGCCAGCAAGGTAGAGCAGTTAGGGATGATCAGGCCGGCAGGGGAGCAGTTAGGGGAATCAGGCTGGCAGGCAGAGTGGTTAGGGGCAATCAGGCAGGCAGGTGAGTGGTTAGGAGCCAGCAGTCCCAGATTGCGAAAGGGATGTCCAACTGCCAGTTTAGGCCTGATCCTGTGGACATCCATGAGGGGTCCCAGATTGGAGAGGGTGCCAGCCAGGCTGAGGGACCCCCCCCCCATTCCATGCATGAATTTCATGCATTGGGCCTCTAGTGCAATAATAAAAGTACTCTATTTTCAAAACTAACATTGGATTTGAGTAAGTTGAAAATTGAACAAGAAACTCTTTAATATCCATATTTTTAATAGTATTAGAATACCTCAACTGCTAAGAGAACTGGGCTTGATATAATTTTAATCCCAATATATGAAGGTCAGTTATGAAAATAATTTTAGTACTATTTATTTTCTTGTATGTGTGTGCACACACACACAATAAAAATGTAAACAAGCCAATTAATTATTGCTAATTTCCATGCTTTTCAAAAAGGAAAGAACTAGTCACTTTTTTGATTAAAGTATTTTCATGAAAATCAATCTTATTTTAGAAATATTTCTCATACTTTTTTTTTTCTACAGTTATTTGGGATCACTCAGTTCATTCACTGTTCATTAATTATTTATTGCACATCTATTAGCTATAGCTTAATTATTGGCTATTATCATACAACAAATTATGGTTTTATAACAATAGTCTAAAAAGGCAAATATTAAATATTGTTATAATGAAAAATCAAAAATTAAAAGTTCAAGCTAAATTGTTTTCTCAGAAAAAATGCTGAGTATGTGCAGTACTACATAAAATTAAAAACATCAATTCAATCCACTTTTGGTTAAAAAATTTTCGTTTTTATTTTAAAATGGTCTATTAGATCTTTAATCACAGGTCTAATAAAGACATGCTAACAGTAAAACAGCATTTCCATTTTGACAAAAATTAAGTGGTTCTGGTCTCCCTAGGGATGTCATCATCATCCACCAATGCACAGCTTTTAGGTTTGTGAATGAAGTATATAAAAATCAGCCAGTTGGCCAAATCAGTTGAATCAACCAGACCACAATCAGAGCCACACAGATAATATACTCTATGGCCAAAGAAAGACTACAAACCCACATTGTCTTTCAGACAACAATAAGCAAATTAAACAAGATTTTTCCCTAAAATCTCTTATTATTTGAATCTAGGGTTTGGTCCTGAGCTCCACATAGAAGAGAATGGGATTTAGTAAAATTTTAAGTAAATTTCCCTTCTAAGAAAACTATAAATAGGGGGGAGAAAATGGCGGAGGCTTAGACGGACGTGTTGGTGCTTTGTCCCGGACCAGATGGGGGCGAGCAGCTGAAACGGGTAACAATCAGCCCGATCAAGCTGGGGAGGTTCAGCTGAGAGACAGTCTGCAGCCAGGAAAGACAGAAAACTCCTAAAAAATGCGGATGGTTGGAGATTGAGGCTGAAACCTCCCTCTGGGCGCCAGCGCAGCGGCGGGACCGCACCATCTCAGGCAGCGTTCACCGGCATCCAGAGATCGGCTACTAGCCCGGCGGCTACTGACCCGGAGGCAGCGATTCGCAAACAGCGCGACTGCAAGAGCCAAGGGGAGACCTGCACCCCTCCACGGAAAGGTTGGACTTGCCTCGAAGATTCAAGCAACAGCGGCCTCCTGATCACCACACGCTCTGCCTGGGGAACAGTTGCTGCGTCTGAAGCCTCCCTCCACCAGCCAGAAGAGCCACCACAACTGTGAACAGCACCCATCAGAGGCCCTGCTATCAACAGAGGAGCCGCTGCTACCACAACCGCCCAAGGAGCAACCACAGACCGAGGAGCCACTGCCACCCAGGGAGCAGCCACTGCCACCCAGGGTCCAGCCACTGAACGATTCAACAACTAGTAATGTCAGTGAGATCAAACATGCCCCCAAAGGAAAGAAAAGGAGGACTCGCCAGAAAAGCAGCTAAGTGAGACAGAGATATGCAACATGACGGAAAAAGAATTCAGAATAAGGTTCCTAGAGTACATGCACCGGATGTTCAAGAAGCAAGAAGAAACAGATGAAAAACTCAACTACGTATGCAAGAAGCTAGTGATTTATAAATAAAATATACAATATGTATCACTTTAAAATATACTATTAAATATGTGTATATATATTTACATATTATATATGCTTATATATTTTATATATTATTTTAAATGCATATACTTCAAATAAATTACCTTGCTTCTGTTCACAATTCACAGCACAGCCTAAAATGAGCTGAAGCATCCTTCCGAGCTCTGCAGCATCAGAATGCTCCCCAATAAGGTTCACATCAGGAAGGGTAAAGTCATTAATTTGCTGCCCTAAAATCTAAACAGAGATAAAAGGATTAGAGTTGCATTTACATCTATAGGACCAAATAAAGTATCTGATAAAGACTAGGCTGTCGGCAACAGAATCTTATTGCTAAGGACAGAGCTGTCATGTCAATCTCACTCCCAAGTTCCATTTTTACCCATACACCTAAGTTATAATTATCTTGAGTCACAGAAAGTTAGGCCCCAATCTGGTATATGGTATGTACACTTAGCAAAGAAATTGAGTACTACTGACCCCACTACCACCCCCAGAAAAACTGGATGTGTGCACTCTGAAGTAGAGCCAGTGAGGTTGTGACCCAGGGGCACCAGTAAGAGTGGAGATTAAA
>NW_005871098.1:2050628-2054253 GCF_000147115.1 Myotis lucifugus
AATGACTGGTGACTATGACACACACTGATCATCAGGGAGCAGACGCTCAATGCAGGAGCTGCCCCCTGGTGGTCAGTGTGCTCCCACAGGGGGAGCTCTGCTCAGCCACAAATCAGGCTGATGGATGCCAGTACAGCGGTGGTGGTGGGAGCCTCTCCCGCCTCCTCAGCAACGCTAAGGATTTCCGACTGCAGCTTAGACCTGCTCCCCGCTGGCACGTGGACATCCCCCGAGGGCTCCCGCGCTGCCAGAGGGATGTCTGACTGCCAGCTTAGGCCCAATCCCCTGGGGAGCGGGCCTAAGGCAGCAGGTGGTCATCCCCCGAGGGGTCCCAGACTGCGAGAGGGCACAGGCCGGGCTGAGGTAACCCCCCGAGTGCACAAATTTTTGTGCACTGGGCCTCTAGTATTGTAATAACTATGTATGGTGTCAACTAGTTCTATTAGGGTGATCACTTCATAAGTTATATACATGTCTAATCACTGGGTTGTACACTTGAATCTAACATACTATTATATATCAACTGTAATAAAAAATACTATTTAAAAATAAAATAAATAAAATGCACAGAGAAAAAAGTTTAAAAGCCACATTTATGCATTAAATTATTAATGCAAGTATAATGCTTCCACATTGTATTGTTTTTCAAGGGTTATCATGGAATTTTCGCCATTTATCATACATGTACTTCTGCCTTTTTTCTACTCAGAGGCACAGCATGAAAAAACTTCATTTCACATTAAAACATCAGTGTGTGGAACAGTACAATGAAATGAGACACAGGAGGAGTTATACTCTGGTAAACAGTTGGTCTACAGAATGATAGCATTTTATGTTGAGACTGATATATCAACTTTAAGATTTAAGAGATGACTGATCTGAAAGCCAGAATGTCACTAGTGATGAAGTATATGCATGTGAAAAATTACAGGTGATGTGACTAGGCCTGCTGAGAGGCCTCCCACCCCAGTCTGTTTTACAAACCAACACAGAACACCATGATTCTCCTCTGCTGATGGCTCCTGATTAATTATTCCATATTGCTGGTTGACAAAAGCATTCATGTTGTCATTGATATTGAAAATGTGTCACTAAAAATTGAAGTTTGATGCTGTTGTAAATGTGAGCAGAAATATATTTCACAGAGAGCATTCTGATATGCATACATTTTATATAAAGAAAAAAAAGGTTTTAGGAGAAAAACTGTTTCACTCAGTAACCTAGGAATTCACAACAATATTTTCTTTTCTCAAATAAAAGAAGTAACATCAAGTTTTGTTTTCCCCCACATTCTCAAAGTACAAAGTATTTCTCACTGTATAGATAAACTGTGGAACAATTTTGAAAATATTTTCCTAATTAAATGAGAGGCTCTAGAGCTATCACTGCTAGCAGCTAGTTCCCTGGTTGTAACTAGCATTTAGCACATTGTCTGAGTAAAAAATACATGCTAGAAATCTTGACTTTGTTTGTAAAATCTTATATATTTTACCTCACATAAAAAAACAGAGAATTGAGCCAAAGATCTGTATGATTCGGAAATAGCTTCTGGATAGCCAAGGGCAAGTTCTCTATGCCTTAGTTTTCTCAACTATAAAAATAGGAATAATAATCTTTTACAGATAGTTGTGAGGATTAAACAGCAGATAGCAAATGTGTGTTATTTGCTATTATTCAATATTCATGGTGACATTTCAGGAATATAAGAAAATATATTTTTTTCAAAACCACCAGTTATGTAAATATTAAATATGTTATTAAAACAAAATTTAAATGGGGTAGTATAGGACAGTGGATAAAAGGCAAATGCCTAACCCAAAATTGAAAAACAAATATAACAAAATGTTATTTACTAACATCTCCAGCCAATCAATACCCAGGGGCATGATATATCTAGGAGTGTGCATACAAGTGAGAACAGAATTTCTGTGTTTCATTTCCATTTTCAGAAGTTTGATCATAACAGGCAAGTCATAAAAGTTCTCTCAAGCCTCAGTATCTTATATTATAAAAGCCCAGTGACCATACCAGCAGAATGACCACAAGGACCGCTCAACCAGTCACTATGAGGTGCACTGACCACCTCTTGGTCCCTTTCCCTGGCTGGCAGGTTCCCATCACCTGATGGTGAACTGGCACCTGGGGGTGGGTGGTGGGGGATGCAGGTAGCACCAGGTCAAGGCTTCTGCCCCACTGGTCACCCCATACACAGAGGGCGACCTGCGGTGGGGGTGGGGCCCACAAGTGGGCAGAACATCTGACATCTCAGGCCCTCCCCCTGGCCAGCGGCTCCAATCATCCGATGGTGAACAAAGACTTGGGGGTGGGTAGCGGGGGATGCGGGCAGTGCCATGCCAAGACCCCTGCCCCAGTAGTCGCCCCACACACAGAGGGCAACCCACAGCAAGGGTGCGGCTGATGAGCAGGTGGGAACGGCCGACCTCTCAGTCCCTCCCCCCAGGCATCATGCTACAATAGTCCAATGGCGAATGGGTACTGGGGTGGGTGGCAGCGGGCAGCAGGGTTGGCAAGCTGGCAGAAATGGCCAAGCTCTCAGTCCCTTTCCCTGGCCATCAGACTCCAATCGCCCTATAGCAAACAGGGAACTGGGGTGTGTGGTGGTGGGGGTCGGGACAGATGAGCAAGCTGAATGGCCAAACTCTTGGTCCCTCCGCCCAGCCCACAAGCTCTGATTGCTTGATGGTGAAAGGGGACCTGGCGGTGGGTGGCAGGGGATGCAGGTGGTGCCAGGCCAAGGCCCCCACCCTGCTAGTCACCCCCCACACACAGGGTGACCCATGGTGGGGGTGGGGTCATGAGTGGGCTGGACCAGTTGACCTTTTGTTCCCTCGCCCCCAGCCATCAGTCTCCAATTGCCCACAGCCAGGGAAGGTGGCCCTGATCACAGGTTAGGCCTAAGGACCTTGCCAGTGCACGAATTTCATGCACCGGGCCTCTAGTTCATATATAAAACTAGAGGCCTGGTGCACAAAATCTGTGCAGTCAAGGGAGGTCCTTCAGCCCAGCCTGTGCCCTCTCGCAGTCCAGGACCCCTCTCTCCTTACTGCCCACCTGCTCACTCCTTACCACATGGCTTGCTGCTTCTTAGCACACTGAGGCTGTGCTCACCAGCTGTAAGCCCGGCTTCTGGCTGAGAGGCACTCCCCCTGTGGGAGTGCACTGACCATGAGGGTGCAGCTCCTGCATTGAGTGTCTGCCCCCGGTGGTCAGTGTGCATCATAGTGACTGGTGTTTCTGGTCATTTTGCAGTAACGGTTGCTTAGGCTTTTATTATATAGACTAGAGGCCCAGTGCACAAAAATTTGTGCACTGGCGGGGGCGGGGGGTGTCCTTCAACCCCACTTGTGCCCTCTCACAGTCTGGGACCCCTCAGGAGATAATGACCTGCTGGCTTAGGCCCGCTCCCGGGTGGCAGAGGGCAGGCCCAATCCCTAGGTGCAGCCCCTGGTCGGGCTCAGAGCAGGGCCGATTGGGGAGTTGGGGCGCCGCCCCCTTGTCATGCACAGAGCAGGGCAATCAGGGGGTTGTGGAGCTCCCGCCTGTCACGCACAGAAGCAGGGCGATCAGGGGTTGGGACGGCGGGCCCCCTGTCACCCACAGAGCA
>NW_005871098.1:2054353-2058064 GCF_000147115.1 Myotis lucifugus
CCCTGTTCGGGCTCAGAAGCAAGGCCGATTTGGGGAGTTGGGGGGCCGCCCCCTTTTCTGCCCAAAGCAAGGGCTGATTGGGAAGGTTGCGAATACCACCCCCCAGTCATGCTCCAAGGGTAGGGCCCGATTGGGGGGGTGGGGCACCCCCCCCCTGTCACCACTCAAAGCAAGGGTTCGATTGGGGAAGGTTTTGGCGCCCCCCCCTTTTTCATGCAAAAAAGCAGGGGCCAATCAGGGGGGGTTGTGGAACTTCCCCCCCTGTCACCCCACAAGAGCAAAGGCCGATCCAGGGGGGTTGGGGGCACTCCCCCCTGTCACACACAAGGCAAGGGCCCATCAAGGGGGTTGGGGAGCTCCCCCCTATCAAGCAAAAGCAGGGCCAATCAGGGGGTTGGGGCACCTTCCCCTGTCATGAACAGAGCAGGGCGGATAGGGAGGTTGTGGCCCCGCTCCCTGTCACACACAGAGCCGCAGGGCGATCAGGGGGTTTGGGCGTTGCCCCCTGTCACGCTGCTCCAGGGGCCAGGAGGCCTCGCGGCTCCGCTGATCCCAGTGCTGGGAGGCCTCGTGGCTCCGCTTGACACCGGGGCAGTGAGGCCTCCCTGCTCTGCTGATCCCGGTGCTCGGAGGCCTCGCTGCTCTGCTGATCCTGGTGCCAGGAGGCCTCGCAGCTCCGCTGATCCCAGGGCATGAGGCCTCGCGGCTCCATTGATCCCGGTGCTGGGAGGCATATTACCCTTTTACTAGATAGGATAGAAGCCTGGTGCATGGGTGGGGGCCGGCTGGTTTGCCCTGAAGGGTGTCCCGGATCACGGTGGGGGTCCCACTTGGGTCCCTGGCCAGCCTGGATGAGGGGATGATGGCTGTTTGCAGCTGGTCACATCCCCTTCAGGGTGGGGGTCCCCACTGGGGTGCCTGGCCAGCCTGGATGAGGGGATGATGGCTGTTTGCAGCTGGTCACATCCCCTTCAGGGTGGGAGTCCCCACTGGGGTGCCTGGCCAGTCTGGGTGAGGGGCTGAGGGCCGTTTTCAGGCTGGTGGGTGACTGAAGCTCCCAACCTCTCCTTTTTTTCTTTTTTTTCTATATTCTGGGATTTATTTACCTTCTATGGCTGTCACTGGAACTGAGAGCCGGCTTTAGCTCTGAGGCTCGGCTCCAACTCTGAGACCATCAGCTGCTGAAAGCAGGTATCTGGTTTGTTTGGCTTCTATAATTGAAACACTGTTGCAACTCCAGCTCGGCCGGCTGACTGAAAGCATGGGGTTTGTTTAGCTTCTATAATTGCAACATTGTTTCTTAGAGTGCAAGCTCAGAGCCCAGCAGCCGCAGGCGGGGAACCTTGGCTTCCTCCTTCACTGGAGCAAGCAAGCCTCCTGTTTGCTTCAGCTGCCTGGCTGCCGGCTGCCATCTTGGTTGGCAGTTAATTTGCATATCACCCTGATTAGCCAATGGGAAGCGTGTTGGAGGTACAGTTAATTACCGTGTTTGTCTATTATTAGATAGGATGGGACTTCCTGACAGTCAATGTGCCCCCCTGAGGGGTCTTGGATTGTGAGAGGGCACAGGCCAGGCCAAGGGAACCCACCAGTGCACGATCGGGGCAGGGGACGGACACGGGAGGTTGGCCATCCGGGGAGGGACCGTAGGAGGGTTCCAGGCCATGTTCGGCCCATCTCACCCAGACCCAATTGGCAGGACCCCAGCAGCAAGCTAACCTACCAGTCGGAGTGTCTGCTCCCTGGTGGTCAGTGAACATCATAGCGACTGGTCGACTGGTTGACTATCTGATCCCTGGTGGTCAGTGCACATCATAGTGAGCAGCTGAGTGGCCTTAGCATATCATTAACATATTACACTTTGATTGGTTGAACAGACAACCGGAAGACCAGACACTTAGCATATTAGGCTTTTATTATATAGGATATGCATAATATTGCCCTTTTCACAAATATGTTTCAAACTTTAAATATGATGGCAATTCTGTAAACAATAAGGAGTATCAAAACAGATACCATATGACAATATATTCTACAATTACTGTCATGAAAATCTCTCCTGTTCCTATGTTATCACTGCACTGCATAAAATGTAATTGCCTTGTGAAAGCTAGATTACTACAATTATTATGAAGACAACAAGAAAAATTAACTTCAAAAGAAACCATATAGACATTTCTTACTTCTTAAAATACATGACTACAATAAAGACTTATAGAACAAAAAATGTAAGCAACTTATCTTTGAAAACGCTCTTCAATAATTTGGTTTGACTATTAAAGAGACTCAAAATATTAGGGTCCTTTAATGTCCAAACATTGGTAGTGCTTATATATTTGCCATTTTTACTTTTCAATACATGGTACCTTCAATTTTTACCTTGTCAAATCTATAATTTTTTTCTTTGATACTTTCATTCATTACTTTTGGTTAGGAATTCACCCAGAAATCCTTTGTACACCCATATGTTCTTTCTCTCATATTATACTTTCATATAATATAGACATTTATAGAAGCTCTGGATTTTTTATATATGAACAAGGGAAGACTCTCATTTTATTTATTTCTCCAATAAACCAAAAGTCCCTACAGTATTATTTAATACATTAGTCTTTTTAAGTTAGTGAAGAAAAAATACAACTTACAAACTAAAAGAGCTTAAAGAAGAGTTGAGAGAATCCCATTTTGGTTGAGGAGAGGTAGGAAAAGGAGAAGAGATGATGTAGAATCAACATACACTGGACTGAAGCAGCAAGAGGAAAAAGAAAGAGCAGCACTCACAGGCAGCTGGCAATGAACCATATTCAGGAATAGATACTTTTTCTCTTCTGAAATTTTACCTGGGCCAGCCTAAGGAGGAGGCTGGCAATTAGTCTTATTACTGGTCTGACTCTAAAAAGCTAGGAAAACAATTATCAGTCAAAGCAGTGCAAAGCTCTTGCCAATGAAGTATCATAAGTAGGGAGGGAAGTATAGTCACAGTATTCAGCACACACCTCAAAAAGTCAATAAATAAATTATTGACTTACCTATTTGTACTTGTCAGCATGCCAAAATTTTAATGTTTCTCTCATTTTCTTAGCTACAAGAGATCAAAAAATAAAATGAATTCAAAAGATCAGAAATATAAATCACCTGTAATCCCATCTCCTGAAATAGACAGATAATCTTAGCATTTGGCAGCTAGTCTTCCAACCTTTTATAAACATAATTATTTTTACAAATATATTATTATAACATAAAATCACAAAAATTATACAGAGATTCAATTAAAGAAAAATGTTATCAAGAAAAAAACAAACAAACAGAAAGGACCAAGGATTTGGAATGTAGCTAAAACAAGAAAAAATATGGAGACCACTTACTAAACAGATGGGCCAAAAATTTTACTCTAAACCTCTGCCAATCAAACTGAAACAAGAAATGTAATTGTTATATAGTTCAAAACTCCATTAGTTAAAAATAAAAAGGAAAATAACATAGCTCCCAGAGTTCTTAGAGGATGAAATGTTTTATAACAGTTTTCTTATTTTTCTAAGACCCATTGATTACATATACAGCCTTGTGGAACTTTTTAATATTTACTATAAAATAAGATACCAATAAAGAGGCCAGAAATGGATCATAAATGATTGACTCTGCATTTAGTTAAAACAATAGTGAGGGATTGTAGTAAGCTTGAGAGTACAAGTCCTGCTTATCTATACTAAT
>NW_005871098.1:2058437-2122459 GCF_000147115.1 Myotis lucifugus
AAACATTCATTTAACAAAAAATCATATTTGTTCTTGGAGAGTTCCAGTATACAATCCCCGTTACTTGGTTGTTGATTTCTCCCAAGGTCTTTGCCTAAGACCCTCATAATCATATGTACCATTCATTAATGCAGTTGAATATGGAACACCATGCTGGTTACCAAACAATGAGACTTAAAACACATGTCATATACTTCTCTAGCATCTTTATCACTTCATTCTTCATAAAAGCATAAGTGTCAAGAGACTTTAGAAGTTTTGAAATGTGAAAAACCTTGTGGATATTCATGACAGAAGAGAAACAACAGGTATTATTTCTGTTTTTTAAATTATTTATTGAAAGTATTACATATGTCCCCTTTTCCACTCATTTTCCACCCAAGCTTACCCTTGCCCTCCAGCCCCAGCCTTCATCTGCCCTCTATTGTCTGTGTCCATTGGTTATTCTTATATACATACAAGTTCTTTGGTTGATCTCTTACCCCTCACCATCCCCTGCCTTCCCTCTGATGGTCAGTTCAATGATTCTATGTCGCTCAATCTATTTTTGTTAATCAGTTTATGTTGTTCATTATATTCCACAAATGAGTGAGATCATGTGATATTTATTTTTCTCTGACTGGCTTATTTCACTTAGCATAATGCTCTCCAAGTCCATCCATGCTGTTGCAAATGGTAAGAGTTCTTTCTTTTTTACAGCAGTTTAGTGTTTCATTGTGTAGATGTACCACAATTTTTTAAAATACACTTATCTACTGATGGGCACTTAAGCTGTTTCCAAATCTTAGCTATTGTAAATTGTCCTGCTATAAACAGGGGTGCATCTGCTCTTTCTGATTGGTGTTTCTGATTTCTTGGGATATATTCCTAGAAGTGGATGACTGGGTGAAATGGGAGTTCCAATTTAAGTTTTTGAGGAAACTCCATACTGTTTTTCCAAAGAGGCTGCACCAGTCTGCATTACCACCAGCAGTGTATAAGAGTTCCCATTTCTCCACATCCTCATCAGCACTTGTCATTTGTTGATGATAGCCATTCTGACAGGTGGGAGGTGGTACCTCATTGTCGTTTTGATTTGCATCTCTCAGATGATTAGTGATTTTGAGCATATATGTCTCTTGGCCTTCTGTATGTCCGCTTTCAAGAACTGTCTATTTAGGTCCTTTGCCCATTTTTTTATTGGAATGTATGTCTTCCTTTTGTTATGTTGTATGAATTCCTTATAAATTTTGGAGATTAAACCCTTATCATATGGCACATTGGCAAATATGTTCTCTCATGCAGTGGGTTTTCTTGTTGTTTTGTTGATGGTTTCTTTTGCTGTGCAGAAGCTTTTAATTTTGATGTAGTCCCACTTGTTTATTTTGTCCCTAGGTTCCTTTGTCATAGGATATGTATCAGTAAACATATTGTTTTGAGCCAATCTGATATATTGCTGCCTATGGATTTTTCTAATATTTTTATGGTTTTTAAACGTATGTTTAATTCTTTTATTCATTTTGAGTTTATTTGTTTACTTTTTAAAATTATATCTTTATTGTTCAGATTATTACAGTTGTTCCTCTTTTCCCCCCCGCATAGCTCCCCTCCACCCAGTCCCCACCCCCCCTCTGCCCTTACCCTCCCCACTGTCCTCATCCATAGGTGTATGATTTTTGTCCAGTCTCTTCCCGCACCCCCCACACCCCTTTCCCCCCCGAGAATTGTCAGTTCACTTCCTTTCTATGCCCCTGATTCTATTATATTCACCAGTTTATTCTGTTCATCAGATTATTTATTCACTTGATTTTTAGATTCACTTGTTGATAGATATGTATTTGTTGTTCATAATTTTTATCTTTACCTTTTTCTTCTTCTTCCTCTTCTTAAAGGATACCTTTCAGCATTTCATATAATACTGGTTTGGTGGTGATGAACTCTTTTAAATTTTTCTTATCTGTGAAGCTCTTTATCTGACCTTCAATTCTAAATGATAGCTTTGCTGGGTAGAGTAATCTTGGTTGTAGGTTCTTGCTATACATCACTTTGAATATTTCTTGCCACTCCCTTCTGGCCTGCATAGTTTCTGTTGAGAAATCAGCTGACAGTCGTATGGGTACCCCTTTGTAGGTAACTAACTGTTTTTCTCTTGCTGCTTTTAAGATTCTGTCTTTGTCTTTTGCTCTTGGCATTTTAATTATGATGTGTCTTGGTGTGGTCCTCTCTGGATTATTTTTGTTTGGGGTTCTCTGCGTGTCCTAAACTTGTAAGTCTATTTCTTTCACCAGGTAGGGGAAGTTTTCTGTCATTATTTCTTCAAATAGGTTTTCAATATCTTGCTCTCTCTCTTCTTCTGGCACCCCCATGATTCGGATGTTGGTACACTTGAAGTTGTCCCAGAGGCTCCTTACACTATCTTCATATTTTTGGATTCTTTTTTCTTTTTGTTTTTCCGGTTGGGTGTTTTTTGCTTCTTCGTTTTTCAAATCTTTGATTTGATTCTTGCGATCTTCTAGTCTGCTGTTGGAACTCTGTATAATAGTCTTTATTTCAGTCAGTGTATGCTTAATTTCTAGTTGGTCCTTTTTCATAACCTTGAGGGTCTCACTAGATTTCTTGAGGGTCTCACTAAGTTTATCGGCGGTTTCTAGAGAATTCTTGAAAAACCTTAAAAGTGTGGTTTTGAACTCTATATCCAGTACTTTGCTTTCCTCCATTTCTGTCATTTGTGACCTGTTTCTTTGTCTCCGCATTTTTTATGCTTCCCTGTGTAGATAGCGTGGCTTTCTGTGATAGGTGTCCTATAGGGCCCAGTGGCTCAGCCTCTCCAATTACCTGAAGTGGACACTCTTGGTGCACCCCTTTGTGGGCTTTGTGCATGGTCTTGTTGTAGTTAAGCCTAGATTGTTGTAGGTATCACTGGGAGGAATTGACCTCCAGGCCAATTGGCTGTGAGAGTCAGCTGTGTCTATGGTGGGAGAACTTTTGTGCTGGAGACACCCTTCTGGGGCAAGACTTGCTTCAGTGGGTCTTTGGTGCTCACTAAGTCTGCCCCCTGAGTGTGTCCCTTATGGATCTGAGGAGTTGTAATTGGATGGTCCCACTCTGACCACTGGGTACACTGGCTCTTGGATCTCTAAGGAGGTGCTAATTTAGCCTCTGCCTGAGGCTACCCAGCAGGAGCCCAGCTGTGAAGCAATGGGCCTTCTTTTGGAAGTTCTGGGTCTCTCTGACCCAGCTGAAGTTTGTTAGGTAATTTTCATATTGCAAAGGGCCAGGCCTTTCATATGCAAAAGCCTCTGCTAGCAGCTTGGGTGGGGCGGGGTCTCAGGGGATCAACAGGGCGGAGCAAGCAGCTATGGCTGCTCCTCAGTCCTATCCTAAGAGGCCCCGCATCTCAGTGTCCTGGTAATTGCTGCAAGCACTTCTGAGAGAAAGCCGCCCTCGAATTCCGACTGATGCCAGACAGTCCAGTTTCTCCTGTATGAGTCTGGGTCCCCAGAGACTCGCCCGGAACTTGAGTTCAGAGCAGTCAGGAGCTTGAGATTCCCTCCCGATTGAAAAAGACAACCGTGTCTTCAGCTGCCAGCCCTTTCCACATGCACAGGGTCCTCAGCTGCCAGCCCTTTCCACGTGCGCCGTGTCCTCAGCTGCCAGCCCTTTCCGCGTGCGCCTCCGTACCTCTGCACTTTACTTCCACACCGCACCTCCTCTGAGTCTCTTTCCTTATAGTTGTAGAATTTCCACTCAGCCAGCCTTCTTGTGGTTCTGGATGATGTCCGTTTTGTCTTTTAGTTGTATTTTTGAAGTGGTTGTGCGAGGCAGCAATTTCCGGTGTTTACCTATGCCGCCATCTTGGTTTTTCCTTTGAGTTTATTTGTGTAAGGTGTAAGTTGGTGGTCTAATTTCACTTTTTTTGCATGTATCTGTCCAATTTCCCAAACACCATTTATTGAAGATGAAGCATAGGCACTCTATCTTGTTCCCGTAACCTCTAGTTTGTAAAAACTGCTGTTTGAAATTTCCCACTAAACATAGATGGTCCTTTATTCTGTGAATTAACTCTGCTATTCTTGGTTTCTGTAAATGCACTTGCTTGAATAATAGAGAAAATAAGCTCAATTACCTGGCCTTGCAAGCTGCTCTGCTGCTGTCCCTGGTCATTCTCATGCCAGGTGTCTTTTAGTTATCTGAATCATACTGTTTTCAAGACTACTGAGTTGTGCTGTGCTCAGGGTTCCAAGCTTCCTGCAAAATATCTACATATGGCTCTTTGAAAAGCCTGCAAAAGGTCTGGAAACTCAATATTTAGGAGACAAAGGAACTGGGGGGGTATAAAGGGAATGTTTTCTACATGTTGCTTTGCTCATATTTTGAGAGGCAACTCCTCTGAGACTGCTAGCATAATAAAGACTCCAAATCAGCACACACATTTCCAATATAACAAAGAGACTGTTTTGACCCCATTGTATGCACTTGCCTCCTTTGTCAAATATTATTTGAGAATAATGGTTTGGGTCAATTTCTGGGTTAACTGTTCTTATCCATTGGTCTATATGTCTGTTCTTGTGCCAGTACCAGGCAGTTTTGAGAACAGTGGCTTTGTAATATAACTTTATGTCTGTAATTGTAATTTCTCCATATTTGCTCTTTTTTCTCAGGATTGCTAAAGATAATTTAGGGTCTTTTTTATTCCATATCAATTTTTGGAGAGTTTGTTCTGGGTCTGTAAAATATGTTGTTGGCATTTTATTGGGGATTGTGTTGAATCTATGGATTGTTTTGGGTAGTATGGACATTTTAATGATGCTGATTCTACCAATCCATGAACATGGTATATTTCCCACTTGTTTATATCTTCCTCTACCTCTTTTTTCAATGAGACAGGTAGTTTTCTGAGTACAGGTCTTTTATCTCCTTAGTTAACTTTATTCTTAGGTATCTTAACTTTTTTGTTGTAATGATAAATGGGATTGTTTTTTAGTTTCTCTTTCTGTGAATTCATTATTGATGTATAAAAATGCCATAGATTTCTGGGTGTAAGTTTTGTATCCTGCTATATTGCCAAATTCATTTATTAAATCAAGTAGTTTTTTATGGAATCTTTAGGGTTTCCTTTGTACAATATCATGTCATCAGCAAATAATGACAGTTTTACTTCTTCTTTACCAATTAAATGCCTTTTATTTCTTGTTTTTATCTGATCTATATGGCTAGAACTTTCAGTACTATGTTGAACAGGAGTTGTGAAAGTGGTCATCCATGGCTTGTTCCTGTTCTTAGGTAAATGATTTCACTTTTTGTTCATTGAGTGTGATGTTGTTTGTAGGTTTGTTATATAAGGCTTTTACTACATTGAGGTATGATCGCTGTATTGCCACTTTGCTAAGAGTTTTCATCAAGTAAGGGTGTTGGATTTTGTTGAATGCTTTTACTGCATCAATTGATATGATCATGTGATTTTTGTCTTTCAATTTGTTTATGTGATGTGTCACGTTTATTGATTTGTGGATATTGTACCACCCTTGCATCCCTGAATAAACTCACATAGTCAAGGTATATGATATTTTTAAGGTATTGTTGGATGTGATTTGCTAATATTTAGTTGAGAATTTCAGCATTTGTATTCATAAGGGATATTGGCCTGTATTTCTCTTTCTGGTTTGGGGATTAGGGTAATGCTGCCTTCATAGAAAGAGCTTGGAAGTGTTCTTTCCTCTTGAATTTTTTGGAAGAGTCTGAGGAGGGTAGGTTTTAGTTCTTCTTTGAATGGTTGGTAAGACTCCTCTGTGAAGCCATCCTGACCAGGGCTTTTGTTTGCTAAAAGGTGTTTTTTTTTTTTTTCTCTGCTTCAGTTTCCTCAGTCATGGGCCTATTCAGATTTGTTTATTCTTCCTAATTGAGTTTTGAAAGATTGTATTTTTCTAGGAATATGTCCATTTCACCTAGGTTGTTCAGTATATTAGAACAGAGTTGTTCCTAGTATTTTTTAACATCCTTGGTATTTCTGTGGAGTTGCTTGTGCCTTCACCACTTTCATTTGTGATTTTGTTTATTTGGGTCCTCTCTCTTTGCTTCTTGGTGAGCCTGGCTAGAGGTTCATCAATCTTGTTTATCCTTTCAAAGAACCAGCTCTTGGTTTTATTGATCTTTTGTATTGATTTTTTGGTCTCTATGTCATTTATTATTTCCTCTGATCTTTATTATTTCCTTCCTTCTGCTCACTCTGGGTTTTTCTTGTCATTCTCTTTTTATTCTTTAAGTTGTAGGGTTATATAATTTATTACCATTTTTTCTTGTTTTTTGAGGTAGGCCTGTAAGCTATGAACTTCCCTCACAGAACTGCTTTCACTGTGTCCCATAGATTTTGGATTGTTGTGTTGTCATTGTCATTTGTTTCCAGCATCTTTTTTATTTCTTCTTTGATCTCTTTGATAACATAATCATTGTTGAATAGCATGCTATTTAGCCTACAAGTGCTTGATTTTAATTTTTTATTGTAGTTGAATTCTAATTTTATGCTGTTGTGCTCTGAGAAGATGTTTGATATGATTTCAATCTTCTTGAATTTATAGAGACTTAGCCTGTGTATTAACATGTGGTCTGTCATTGAAAATGTCCCATGTGCCCTGGAGAAGAACATATATTCTGTAGCTTTGGAGTGAAATGTTCTGAAGATGTCAATTAGTTCCACATGATCTAGTGAGTGGTTTAGGCTTGCTGTTTCTTTGTTGATTTTTTTTCTAGAAAATTTATCCAGTGATGGCAACAGGGTATTAAAGTCCCTTACTATGATTGTATTGCTGTCAATCTCTCCCTTGATATCTTTCAGAAGTTGTTTATGCATTTCTGTGCTCCTGCATTGGGTGTATATATGTTTACCAGAGTTATATTGATCCTTTATTATTATGAAGTGTCCTTCCTTATCTTTTATTATGGCCTTCACTTTAGAAGTTTATTTTGTCAGCTATAAATATTGACACACCAGTGCTTTTTTTCATTTCCACTTACATGAACACATTTTTTCCATCCCTTCACTTTCAGTTTGTGTGAATCATTTGTTTTGAAGTGGGTCTCTTGTAGACAGCATATATATGGGTTGTTTTCTTATCCACTCAGTTAACCTATGTCCTTTGATTGGAGGATTTAATCCATTTATGTTTAAGGTTATTATTAATAGGTACTTGTTTGTTGCTATTTTTATTCTTTATGCTTGTGTTTCTTCTTCCCTTTCTATTTCTTCTTTTTACAACAGACCATTTAGCATTTCTTGCATTGATGGGTAGGTGGTTATAAACTCCCTTAGCCTTTTTTTTTAAATCTGTGAAGTTCATGATTTCACCACCAAATTTGAATGATAGCCTTGCTGGAAAGAGTATTCTTGTATTCAGTCCCTTCCTTTGCATGACTTTGTATACTTCATTCCATTCCCTTCTGGCCTGATGTGTTTCTGTTGAGAAATCATTTGTTAGTCTAATGGGAAATCCCTTGTAGGTAACTTTCTGTCTCTCTCTTGCAGCCCTTAAGATTCTTTGTCGTTAACGTTTGCCATTGAAATGACTACATGTCTCAGTGAGGGTCTTTTTGGATCCATCTTTTTTGAGACTCTCTGTACTTGTGTGACTTTTTTCTTCCCCAAGTCAGGGAAGTTTTCTGTCATTATTTCTTCAAATAGGGTTTCTAATCCTTGCTCCTCTCCTTGTCCTTCTGGCACCCCTATTATGGGTATGTTGCTTTGTTTCATGTTGTCCCAAAGTTTTCTTAAACTCTCCTCCTGCTTTTTATTTATTTTTTTCCAATTGCTGTTTAGCTTGGGTGTTTTTTCTACCCTGTCTTCTAATTCACTGATGTGATCCCACACTTCTTGTCTACTGTTGAAACCTTCCATCGTGTTCTTTGTTGCCACTATATTATTCTGCATTTCCTCTTAATTCTTACATATGTTGGTGAATTTTCATCAAGATGGTTGAACATCTTTATAACTATTTCTCTAAATTCTTTCTCTGACAAATTGCTTGCCTCCATTACATTTAGTTCTTTTTCTGGTGGTTCCTCCTTTTCTTTCCTTTGGGGATTGTTTTTGTCTCTCTGTTTTTGTGCTCTCTTTCTGGCCCTGGGGACCCTGCTTGGGTTTGAGAGGTAGAACCCCTAGTGGTCCAATGGTCTAGTACTCGTTAGTCCAGATGCTGGGTCTGCCTTGAATCTCATGCCTTTATTGACTTTGCTCAGAATTGTACCCCCTTCTCCCACAGGTCTGGTCCCTCCATTGTCTGCTTCAGTGATTCTGGGTTGGCAGGCGCATGCACAGATCCTATGTTGTGTGACTCCCTGTGAGGGCCCAGAGCTCTCTGGCATGCAATTTGCTCTGTGGCCCTGGTACCCCAGCAGGGTGGCACCCTAGTACCCTCTGGCAGTGCAATTGCAGTACTGTCCTGTGACCTGTGGGTGGGCACACTGTGTCACACTGGCAGCACTGTTCTTGGGCCAGGGTCGGGGTGGTTTCCAGACAGCTCCTGGTCACTATGGCAGTACTGACCTGGGGCCAGGTTTGAGGTGATTGCCAGAGGTTCTGTGTCACTATAGCAGCCTTGTCAGCATGGGATCATGGGATGCTGTGTCCAGGACAGCAGGTGATGAGGCACAATGTGGGAGGTCTCTGGTGAGCACTCACTGCAGAGGTCTGGGAGCCTGCAGCCAGGTATCAAGTTGATAACTGGAAAGGTGAGCCGAGGGTTTTTTCTCCTGGTGTGGTGTCTTACAACACTGAAGAATGAGATCCATGGACCAGAAGATTTACTAGTAAGCAAAAGTGTAGAAAATTGATTACAAGCAGATTCAAACTCTCCTCATGGGGTGGGGTGTGGCCAATAATGGGATGCCTCCCATTATTGGTCCAGCGGTATATATTTCCTATAAGCCTGTGCTATGTCTTCCAGTGTCATCACCTGATTGACTCCCTCATTGTTCTTGCCCAGCAATGGACCTGAACTTTCTCTGTTTCTATGTGTACATACACCTTGTGCTACAGGCCCTCCCTTGTTTTCCTATGCCTCCCGCTTTGAGTCCAGAAACATTTTATTATTTCTGCTTGGTTGGTTTCTGTGACTAGGCTGGCTCAAACTGCTGTGTCTTCCCCTGTCTATGTTCCACCTGCCTTTGTTTTCCACTGGACTCCTGCCCTATCTGCCTATGTTTTGAGTTAACCCTCTCAGCACCACTCACTCCTTGGGTGTGGTGATGGTCCCACACAGGTTATGGCTGGCAAGCAGCTCCCTGCAGAGGTCCGGAGTGGTATTGGAGGCCAGTCTGGGTGTTGGTGTGGCTGCGCTCCTGGCCTCTGCTGCTCCCCTCTACATGGTGTGGCCTCTGTGCCAAAGCTGCACCAACCTGGGAGTGCCTTTGGCAGTAGCAGGGGCTCCCCATCTAGGAGCACCCAATCTGCCAGTCCCTGAGACTCCTGTGAGATCTAACTGTCCCTGACTCATCCACACACATACACCACACATATCCACAAACACCCCTCTCACTCCTTTACTCACTCATATTCTCTCCCCCCCTGCCATGCTGCTAGCCACCATATTAGATCACCTATTTCCATTATGAAACCAGATTTTAGTTTTTTGGATGGATTTTAATGTTTGTTTATAAATAGGACAACAGAAATCATATATTTTAACTATTGTAATTTTCAAAGTGGCAAAACTGATATGAAAAGAGGTAAAATAAATTGTTGAAAGTATACCTAGTTAGTGGAAGAATTAGCTGGAATATAGGATTTCTGAATTACACTGCTATCAATATGATGCTGTTAACATATTTCCAAAGCATGTATGACATTTATTTATGATGAATAAAAAATAGGTAATGTACCAAATGAAAGTCAATATCCAAGTTTCCAAAAGTAGGACAGGTACTATATTGGTTTTTCTAAAAACTATGTGACAAGCTTATGTTACATGAATTAAAATGAAGATACATTATCTGAAAGAGCAAAAACTATACCTCAAGCCTCTCCTGTTGTGTTTTTTTATTTTAAAATTAACATACAGTAAAAATGACTTTTTTTGTATAGTTTTATGAATTTTACCACATGTTTATATCTGTATAACTACTTCCACCATATGTATATAGAACATCTCATCACCGCCCCCCCCCAAATTCTCTTGTGGTACCTCTCTGCAGTCCCATTCTCCACTCACTGTAAACACCTTCAACCACTGATTTGTTATGTTATTATAATTTTGTCTTTTTGAGAATGTCCTATAAATGGAATTGTGCAGGATGTAACTTTTTGTGACTTGTTTTATTACTTAGCAAAATACTTTTAGAATTCCTTCTAGTTATTAAAGATATCAACAATCCATTCATTTTTGTTGCTAGGTAATATTCCATTGTCTGAATGTACTGTGGTTTGTTTACCCATCATCACCCATTGAAGGATATTTGGCTTGTTTTCCAGCTTTGACAAGTCTGAGTGCATTTGTTATAAAAATCTGTGCACAGGCTTTATGTGAACCTCAGTTTCCATTTCTCTAGGGCAATTTTGATGAAGTCCAAGTTATCAATTAATTGTTTATAGCTTGTGCTTTAGGTGCTATGTCAGGCATTCTTTACCTATGCCCATATTATGATACTAATAAACTACCTCAGCTTCCTTTTACTTCCAGCCCATATAAATCATTAAATTTAGCTAACAGTAGATTAAGTTTAGCTACATGGAAAATGTGTTATTCCAGAAAAAAAGGCATTCATATAAATTTGACATAATTAAATAATTCTTATGTTTTTATTATCTAAATTAAATATTTATTTTAATAGAGAAATTTTTATAATATCAATTAAATTTCTAAAAACAATGTATTATTTCTACAAAAATACTTGACAAATTTTAGAAAATAAAGTCATACACACTATATAATACCCCCCTTTTTCACCTTTCAGGGGGAAAAAAACTAAAATTAGACAAATTATAAATGAATGACAATAACAGTAATGCCTTTCAAATATCTATACTAATAAAAGGGTAATATGCAAATTAGCCATCACTCCATGACAAAGATGGTGGTGCCCATAGCCACAAAGATGGAGGCGCCCATAGCCACAAAGATGGCAGCTCCAGCCGGAGCCACAGAGCCGGCAGAGCCGGCGGGAGGCTTGGCTTGGGTGGTGGCCACAGAGCCGGGTGGAGTGGGCAGGCGACGAAAGAAGCCAAGCCTCCCATCCGCTCTGGCTTGCTCCATGGCCACTGCCCAAGCAAAGCCTCCCCAGGGCGATGAAGGAAGCCAAGCCTCCCACCCTTCCAGGGCAATGAAGGAAGCCAAGCCTCCCACACACCTGGACCAGCCACTGAGGGAGACATGCAGGGAGTGCAGTGGGGAGACATGTGGGGAGTGAGTGAGGTTCCCTGTCTGGGGATTCCAAATCCGATATTGGTTTCTTTCACCACTGACTAGAGATATACAGGGTGTCCCCCCAAAATGTATACACACTTTGAATCAGGCCTAAACTGGCAGTCGGACATCCCCAAAGGGGTCCTGGATTGGAGAGGATGCAGGCTGTGCTGAGGGCCCTCCCCCATGCACGAATTTCATGCACTGGGCCTCTAGTAAATCTAGGAAGACAAAAACAAAAACAAACAACGAATATTGAGTATCCCCAAAAATATATTCACACTTGAACAGGTGATTGCTCAATTTTGAAAATGAAGTGTATTTTAATAATTATTCAAGTGTGTATATATATATTTTGGAGACATCCCATACAATTGATCCTAAAAACCAAGAGCTGAATATATAAGACCTATACAATAAAGAAAAAATTGGCAATATGAACAAGAAAATAAAAGACAAATCAACAGGTACAAGGAAAATTAGGACAAAGCTAAATTTAAAAATTAGATGAGAGTGCAGTGAAAGGCTTTATTCCAGCAGATTTACAAATTTAGGCAAATTTAAAGTGTATTGATCTGATTCTGAAGAGAAAAGCAATAAGAGCAGAAAGCAGCACATTCCTTCAAGATCAGGAGTGTCTGCAAAGATGACCTGCAGCCAAGTGGGGGAGAGGATGGAGCAGAAAAGAAGCAATTACAGAAGTCAGAGAGCAAGATTTTTGTTCAGGGATTTCTGGAGGAAACTCCAAAGAGAGAGGGAGAGATGTCTAAGGAGTTTTTAGGAATAATGTTTATGTCTTTTTACACAGTTCTTCAACTATGCACAACATCCACCTTGCCCCTTTAATAATCCTATCTAATAAATAGGTAATATGCAAATTGACCATCACTCCAACACACAAGATGGCTGCCCCCATGTGGTCAAAGATGGCCACCACAAGATGGCCAGCAGGTGGGTGCTAACAGGCCTGCAGGGGAGGTCAGTTGGGGGGGACCAAGCCTGCAGGGGAGAGCAGTTAGGGGCAATCAGGCCAGCAGGGGAGGGCAGTTAGGGGCAACCAAGCCAGCAGGGGAAGGCAATTAGGGGCAATCAGGCCAGCAGAAGAGCAGTTAGGCATCCATCAGGCTTGCAGGGGAGTGGTGAGGGGGTGATCAGGCTGGCAGGCAGGCGAGTGGTTGGGAGCCAGCAGTCCTGGATTGTGAGAGGGATGTCTGACTGCCCGTTTAGGGGCCTAAAAGGGCAGTTGAACATCCCTTGAGGGGTCCCAGATTGGAGAGGGTGTAACCAGGGCTGAGAGTCACACACACCACCCTCTGTGCACAAATTTCATGCACTGGGCCGCTAGTAAAGAATTATAATATTTTTAGGTCATGTGGAATCAGATCATTACTTCTTTTAGTAGCATGTGTAGATGAGGTCATAGGATTTAGGAGCTGTAGATTTTGATATAAATGTAGGTAAGTGACTGGATGATAATTTTAAAAGATGCATAAATTAACAGTGATTAACTCTAGAGAACAGGATTAAAGTAGGGTGGTGAGTGAACAAGAAAAGAATATTTTCTTATTTTCTCTAAACCTATGCTATTCTTTTTTGTTTGTTTGAAGTATTACACAGGTCTCCTTTTTACCCAATTGGCCCCCCTCCATAACTCCCACCCCCATAACAAGCCCCCACCACCCCAGTGTTTTTGTCCATTGGTTATGCTAATATGCATGCATACAAGTCCTTTGGTTGATCTCTAACACCCCTCTCCCCTGCCTTCTCTCTGAAGTTGGACAGTCTGTTCAGTGCTACCTTGTCTCTGGATCTATTTTTGTTCATCAGTTTATGTTGTTCATTATATCCCACATATGAGTGAGATCATGTGATATTTATCTTTCTCCAACTGGCTTATTTTGCTTAGCAGAATGCTCTCAGTTCTATTCATGCTGTTGCAAATGATAAAAGTTCATTCTTTTTACAGCAGTGTATTATTCCATTGTATAGATATACCACAGTATTTTATTTATTTTTATTTTTTATTGTTTAAAGTATTACATATGTCTCCTTTTTCCCACATTGACATCCCCACCCCTGGCCTCCCCTACCACCCAGCACATGCCCTCACCCCTCCCAGGGTCTGTGTCCATTGGTTATCCTTATCTGAATGCATACAAGTTCTTCTGTTGATCTCTTACCCCCCGCCAACCCTCCCCTGCCTTCCCACTGTAGTTTGAGTCTGTTCCATGCTTCTTTATTCCTATTTTTGTTCATCAGTTTACAGTGTGTTCATTATATTCCACAAATGAATGAGCATTGGGTGATATTTATCATTCTCTGACTGGCTTATTTCGCTTAGCATAAGGCTCTCCAGTTCCATTCATGCTGTTGCAAGTGGTAAGAATTCCTTCTTTTTCACAGCAGTGTAGTATTCATCTGCTGATGGGCAGTTAGACTGTTTCCAGGTCTTAGCTATTGTAAATTGTGCTGCTGTGCACATAGGGGTGCATCTGTCCTTTCTGATTGGTGTTTCTGGTTTCTTGGGATGTATTCCTAGAAGTGGAATTACTGGGTTTAATGGGAGCTCTAATTTAAGCTTTTGAGGAAACATCATACTGTTTTCCACAGGGGCTGCACCAGGCTTCATTCCAACCAGAAGTGCACGAGGGTTTCTTTTTCTCCACATCCTCACCAGCACTTGTCATTTGTTGATGATAGCCATTCTGACAGGTGTGAGATGGTACCTCAGTGTTGTTTTGATTTGCATCTCTCAGACAATCAGTGGCTTTGAGCATGTTTTCATATGCCTCTTGGCCTCCTGTATGTCCTCTTTCAAAAGGTGTCTATTTATATCCTTTGCCCATTTTTTGATTGGATTGTTTATCTTTCTTTTGTTAAGTTTTAGGAGTTCCCTATAAATTTTGAAGATTTAGACCCTTATCAGAGATAACATTGGCAAATATGTTCTCCCATGCAGTGGGCTATCTTATTTTGTTGATGGTCTCTTTAGCTTTACAGAAACCTTTTTATTTTGATATAGTCCCATTTGTTTATTTTCTCCTTGGTTTCCATTCCCCTAGGAGCTGTATCATTAGAGATATTGCTACGACAATTCTGATATTTTGCTGCCTGTGGAGTAAAGGAGTCTTCTAAGATTTTTATGGTTTCCCATCTTACATTTACATGCTTTAACAATTTTGAGTTTATGTTTGTGTATGGTGTAAGTTTGTAATCTAGTTTCATTTTTTGCATGTATCTGACCAATTTTCCCAGCACCATTTATTGAAGAGACTGTCTTGACTACATTGTAAGCTCTTGCCTCCTTTGTCAAGTATTAATTTAGCATAATGGTTTGGGTCTATTTCTGGGTTCTCTGTTCTGTTCCATTGGTCTATATGTCTGTTCTTGTGCCAGTACCAGGCAGTTTTGCGAACAGTGGCTTTGTAATGTAGCTTGATATCTGGTATTGTGATCCCTACAACTTTGTTCCTCTTTCTCAGGATTGCTGCAACTATTTGAGGTTTTTTGTTAATGCCATATGAATTTTTGGAGAGTTTGTTCTAGGTCTATGAAATATGGGTTGGTATTTTAATGGGGATTGCATTGAATCTATAGATTGCTTTGGTTAGTATGGACATTTTAATGAGGTTGATCCTACCAATCCATAAACTCAATATGTTCTTCCCTTTGTTTAGGTCTTCCTCTATCTCTTTTTTCAATGTCCTGTAGTTTTCTGAGTACAGCTCTTTTATCTCCTTTGTTAAGGTTATTCCAAAATATCTTAATTTCTTTGTTGCAGTGGTAAATGGGAGTGTTTTTTAGTTTCTCTTTCTTTGAGTTCATTATTGGTGTATGAAAACGCCATAGATTTCTGGGTGTTAATTTTGTATCCTGCTACATTGCTGAATTTATTTATTAAGTCTAGTAGTTTTTTTTATGGAGTCTCTGGGGTTTTCTATGTATAATATGTCATCTGCAAATAATGACAGTTTTACTTCTTCTTTTCCAATTTGGATGCCTTTTATTTCTTCTTCTTGTCTGATAGCTTTGGCTAGCACATCCAGTATTATGTTGAACAGGAGTGATGAAAGTGGGCATCTCTGTCTTGTTCCTGTTCTTAGGGGAAATGGTTTTAATTTTTGCCCACTGAGTATGATGTTCACTGTAGGTTTGTCATATAGGGCTTTTATTATGTTGAGGTACGATCCCCCTATTCCCACTTTTCTGAGAGTTTTTATCAGGAAGTGGTGTTGGATTTTGTCAAATACTTTTTCTGCATTGATTGGTATGATTATGTGATTTTTGTCTCTCAGTTTGTTTATATGATGTATCACATTTATTTATTTGTGGATATTGTACCATCCTTGCATCCCTAGCATAAATCCCACTTGGTCATGGTGTATTATCTTTCAAATGTAATGCTGGATCCAATTTGCTAGAATTTTGTTGAGGATTTTACAATCTGTGTTCATTAAGGATATTGGCCTGTATTTCTCTTTCTTTGTGGTATCTCTGTCTGGTTTTGGAATTAGGGTAATGCTGGCTTCATAGAAAGAACTTGGAAGTGTGCCTTCCTGTTGAATTTTTTGGAGTAGTCTGAGGAGGATAGGTTTTAATTATTCTTTGAATGTTTGGTAGAACTTCCTTTTAAAGCCGTCCGGACCAAAGCTTTTGTTTGCTGGAAGATTTTGATTTCTGCTTCAATGTCCTCGGTAGTTATTGGCCTATTCAGGTTTTTTTATTCTTCCTGATTTGTTTTGGAAGCTTTTATTTTTCTAAGAATATGTCCATTTTGTCGAGGATGTCCAGTTTTTTGGAATAGTGTTGTTCATAGTATTTTTTCATAATCCTTTGTATTTCTGTGGAGTTTGTTGTTACTTCACCTCTTTCATTTCTCATTTTGTTTATTTGGGTCCTCTCTCTTTGTGAGCCTGGCTAGAGGTTCATCAATCTTGTTTATCCTTTCAAAGAATCAGCTCTTGGTTTCATTGATCTTTTGTATTGTTATTTGGTCTCTATGTCATTTATTTCTGCTCTGATATTTATTATTTCCTTCCTTCTGCTTACTCTGGGTTTTTCTTGTTGCTCTCTTTCTAATACTTTGAGTTGTAGGGTTAGATAATTTAATATCATTTTTTTTCTTGTTTTTTTAGGTAGGCCTGTAGAGCTATGAACTTCCCTCACAGGACTGCTTTCACTCTGTCCCATAGATTTTGGATTGTTGTGTTTTCATTGTCATTTGTCGCCATGATGCTTTTTATTTCTTCTTTGATCTCTTTTGTAACCCAATCATTGTTTAATAGCATGCTATTTAGCCTCAAAGCATTTGATTTTTTTAAACCTATGCTATACTTTAGGTATTTTACAATAACAGTATATATATATATATATATATATATATATATATATATATATATATAATCTCCAGTATTTAAGTAATTGTATAAAAATATGTTTTATTGATTTCAGAGAGGCAGTGAGAGGGAGAGAGAGATAGAAACATCAATGATGAGAGAGAATCATTGATCACTGCCTCCTGCACACCTCCTACAGGGGATTAAGCTAGCAACACAGGCATGTACCCTTGACTGGAATCAAACCCGGAACCTTTCAGTCCACAGGCCAATGCTCTATCCACTGAGCTAAATCAGCTAGGGCAATAAAGTAAGTTTTAACATTGTTTTTTAAAAAGAAAAAAATGTTTTATTTTCCACTTGAGAAGGGTTAATAACATAGGGACAATTTTCAATATGCCATTATAAGTTCTCAGTGACCATGTCACTTATTCATTCATACATTCTAATATAAAACTACAGTTCTATCTTTAAAATTAGAAAATTATAATTTTACTAAGGAAAGAGAAAATAATAGTTATTTTGTTCTTATTTTGTTTGTTTTTTTAATCAAATAATCTAATAGCAAATGACTAGCATAACGGTAAATCTAGATGGGGACTAGAGAATTCAAATTTGGATCAAGACATTGTGGTCTGCTAACATTTTTGAGGGAGATATATTAAGAAATTACTTTGGACAGAATGAAGAGAGAAGAAAATTTGCTTGGGAAGAATATTTTCTCAGAAATAAAGGAGATAAAAGTGTTTGAAGGTGGGAGTGGGATTGTTCTATGTAGTAAACCAGCCCTACTATAGTAGAAGGCCCACAGGAAGGCTAAGCTTTAAAATGAGGAAATAGAAGCAGAGTGGGGATAACCCAGTACCCAGTTGGAAGCTACTTAGTGTAGAAGAGCTGTGACTCTGGAGTCCCAGGGCTAGAATTTCTAACCTTGTTATGCCACTTGGTTATTAAGTCATCTGGGGCAAGTATCTCAATTTCCCTGAGCCTTAGGAAAATGAAAAGCATATTAATACCAACCTCAGAGTTATCACAAAACTTTAAAAATACTTAAAGAACTTTATAAAGTGATTTTCAGTGACTTGGTATATGTTAACAATCTTTCATTATATTTGCTCATGAATGGAGTTTAGATATTATCCAATAGGCTAGCATTTTCCAAATTATATTCTACAGAACACTAATTTTTATATATAAAATGGGTTTTTTTGCTCAAAAAATAGAGTTCTTTGGGCAGAAAAAATTGCGAACATATAAGTTATATGTTATTACTAGAAACTCTAGTATGCTACTAGCCTTTGACACTATCTTTGAGGTTGTATATCCAAAACTATTGTTTTGGTTATTTTCTATCAAAATTTTGTTCCTTAGAGCACCTTTTTTTTTTATTATTAGTGTTCCACACTGGGAAATACTGCTAAAAACCATGATACAGTATTGCAAGTCTTTGATCAGCAAAGTAGCACAAAGTGAAAATAATGTTAAGTCTTAGAACCTTACACAGGTTGAAAAAATATAAAGATAAGTGGAAAGGATTATGCAATAGTCTTGGCATTAGATCTCAAAAGCCTGGACTATAATCATCTACTAGGAATTGTAAAGGGAAAAAATGCAATGCAACAAAGAGAAATGTCAACAGAACTTGGCAAATGACTGGCACAGCATGAGGGGAAAAGGAGTTAGGTAGAGGCCGAGGTAATAATTATTTCTACTCAAAGTAATTAGAACAATGGGGATGCTATGATAGAAAAGAAAAATAAAGGAAAAGAAAATCACTTTTAAAAAATTATATAAAGGTAAAACTTTGAAACTTGGAATAATGGAAAATTTCCCAATGAAGATACAAAATCAGTAAAGAAAATCTATTATAAAGCAGATTAGGGCTTAGAAAATGACTGCCATATGGAACAGACTGACCATTGTCAGAGGGGAAGAGAGTGGGGTGGGGTGGGGGGGAGAGGACTGGATGAAAGAAGGTGGAGAGATTAGCCAAATAATATATATGCATAGCCCATCGATACAGACAACAGTGTGGGGAAGGGTGGGGGCTGGATGGAGGAGGGCAAAGCGGGGGGAAGTGGGGGGCATCTGTAACAGTATTAACAATAAAACATATATTTTTTTTAAAAAGGTGCTTAATACATAAACTATTTTCAGAAAGGAGTCAGCACAGAGGTGATTGATAAGTCCTTGAAAGGGGTGACTATCCAAGGGATAATGTAAACAGGTCTCCTGAGCTTCTGATGTGGAAGGGGAGGAGTCATGGGTAGGCAATGGTAGAAATACAGAGAGAAGAAAGAAAAAAAATAGAAACATTTCAAAAAAGAGAAAATAATCAGTAGGAAAAGAACAGATTTCAAGAGAAAATAAAATTTAGGAAAAGACATTGTCAGGTTGTAATTAAAAGCCTTTGGTTTTGTCATTTTCATGACAACCAAAAGACACCAAATTTTAGGGGTTACAGAGTACATGTTTGTAGAATAAAGTGACTCACTAGGCAAAAATATTCTGTGAGATTTCTTTTTAAGAACTAGGGACACATGTAAAAGAAAAGAAAAATAACTGCTGATTAGCTGAATTGTGTGAAAACTAGTGGTTTTGTTTTATTGGTCTCTATGTCTAGTACTGTCTGATTCTTTTTGTTTGCATCTGGGTAGGGAAGAAAGCAAGTGGTAAGACACTTTTCAGCTTGCTAAGGAATCAGAAATTAATGGGAAGTGTTATAGGAAGTAGTTACAAGATACAAACATGGGAGAGGAGAAGGTGGAAAGAAGGAAAAGAAATATGAGGAAAGGGAAAATTTGAGATTCTTTTGCATAAAGAGCATGAATGTAAGAAGAAATAATATGGTTTTAATCTATAAAATTACAATTTTATAGTATGAATATACAATTATCTGTTAAATCTATGGTTTTTGGAATAAATGAATTTGGGACAAATGAAGTATTATTCTGAAATGTAAAATATAACTTATACCTCATTGCTCAGAAAAATATATAGATGAAAAATATAGAGATTCAATAGCACAGTTTACAAAATGGACCCATAAAAATCCATTATGGATTATTAAACATAACCAAGTATAAACTTTGGCATGAGAGTGTTCAACAGAGGTCAACCATCACTCTCAGAGTATATCCTCATTATAGAAACCAAATGACTAAATCAAAAGAACTCAGAATAAAAATTCTGATATTTTTTGGTAAAAGTAACAAGATCCTGCATTATAAAAAACAATCATTACCAATCTCCTTTCTTATTTTATTTTATAGAGCTAACAATCTGTCCTGGGAGTCCTAACATGTTCTCTATATAGTTGGAAGTTCCTTTTAAATACATCCATAAAGATTCACAGCTTCCATTTACAAGTACCCACAATTTTCATAATCCTTTGAGACTCTAGATGTCAAAGACAGACACATGCTCATGCACTGAAATCATGCTTCCAACAAGGCAAGAAGAACCTGATAAAGAGAAGTTACAGCAATATCAAGTTATCAACTTTTTCATGATCTATTCTATTTAATCAGTAAGCATTTTCAACTATGAAAAACAGTCTATCACAACAATATTTTCAATAAAATTTCTGCAAAATTAGATGATAACAAGACCATGATATTTTAAATTGAATGAATTTGATGATAGTTAAGAATTAGACTCCCAGAGGAATACTTTATGTTACAAGCTATGAACACTACTGTTTAATGTACACTCATGCTCCATCTGCTTCCTTTTCCATTACTTGAATCTCCTAACCAGTTTTTCATGCATGCTTTTCAGCTCCATGCTGTGTTTTCTATTTATTGAATACATTTCTCACTTCAACATTTTTCCACCTGAGCTGGCAGTTGTGGCTTTATGGCTGTATTCATGCAGGTCTCCCTAGATTATGAACTTCATATTTTTTCATTTGCCTCATGCTTCAGTTCTCCAGCTTAGTAGGCCCTAAAATGTGCAAATTGAGAGGTGTTTTGAGGCAGCCATTGCTATTCTGGGCCATTGACTTGTCATAAATTAGATTAAATCATTGGTTTACAAAAATAATGTTTTCTCTCTACTTCATGAAAAATAAAACAATTGCAAAAAGGAACCCAACTGTGCTAGGAAGCAAATTACTTTATGTGGGTAAGCAAACATCTTCTGATCAGGACTGAAATTATTTAGGTCCATTTTACTACACCAGTTTTGAAGTAATGTTAATGGTATGGGTTACTACAAGTAAAGTAAGGGGGCAAAGTCCGAATAGTTGACTCACTTTTGTTTCTTGTTTCTTTATTTTAAATATGCAGAAATCCACTTTGGGTCTTCAAAATCATGTAATCTTCAATTCTATAAGTAAAAATAAGCAACTTGAATGATATCTAAAGGTTCTTATTTTCTCAATATCTCAAAATTCTATATTTAAAAAGTTTATTAGTAGATGAGTGAAAAACCAATCCACAATCCTAAATCATGTAATTTTGCAAAGTAGACAAATATGTAAAAGTTGTTCATTTTGACATATACATGGATTTTATAAAGGAAGGAGGTGGGAAAAACGGGGAAAAATAATATACTTTCAGCTTTCTGATAAAATCAGAGGTCTTTATATATTTAGCAGATTCTAAAACAACCTACTGTAATAATTTCTTACCTAGTAAAGTTTCCCATAGCAAGAATTTGTATCTTAAAATCATAAGTGATAAAAACCATATTCTACTTCCACAGACAAGTGACTTCTTCTATATTTCTCTTTATCGTCATATTAATTTCCTTCTAATTATTTTATTGTCAGCACAACAACTAATTAAAAACATGTTCTATCACAAACTTTTTGATGCACATGTAGTTCAGGATATTATTTAAAAAGTCAGAAATGACAGAGCCAGTTACTTTGATGCAAAAGTAGTATTTATATTTCCTGCTGGCAGATGCATTTGCCAGGAAATATCTAATGCAATATATTTAGGCAATTTAACCGTTATGGTAAATTTGTCCATTTTGCTGTCAAGTATCAACACTGACATTTAACCTGAGTATAAAGAGACACATGGCTAAACTTACAATGAAAGATCCCCAAATCATTAACAGTTGTCAAATAGATGTTTTGCAGGCTTATGGTATGAACATATGTATGTATCATTTAGCTGAAGGAATAAAATAAACATGCGATGAAAAGTCATTTCAGTTCTTTGATTCTGAAAGAAGAAAAAGGTAATCCGAGTATAGTTTGCTTTTGCTGCTAAATGTGTTTTAGAAAGTTAGTGCATAAAATATACAGGAATCAGCCAAATGCTATCTAGCCCTATCAAACACAGGTCAGTTCCATCATAGCAACTGATTAAAATTTCCTTCAGTGGAGCAGGTGAGCATACTGGACACAGAGAAATTGATACAGAATTATAGTGGCATTGTGTAAATAATCTGAATGTGACCTATGGGGCTAAAACCTATAACTGGAGTGATACTTCAAAGCAATGACTACTTTTTCAATGCTATTTTGTATAACCAGATAAGAAGATGACTTGTTGGGGTTTATTGGCCAAGAACAGTACTGCAAAAGTGATATTTTCAACAGCTGCTAGTGCCTTTGTGCTCTACAAATTAGAGGCTAAATCAAAGCATTAAAGAACATCAAGGCTTAATTTAACATAAAAACAAGTACTCCAACTGGATCTATTTTATAGTGAATTAATAATGCAGATTTACACAGAATGTAGATAGTTTGCAATTTTTTTAAGGTTTAGAAGAAAATATTTTGCTTATAAAATATAAAATCCATAGGCTGTCTATTTTTATAGGCTGTCATTTTTAGCTATACAAAAAAAGAGTCTACTGTGTAAATTCTAGAAATTTACTAAATTATTGACTGTTTAAATTCAAATGTGTATTAACTACCCAAACTAAGAATATTTACCATGAATCCAGTGGTAAAATCAACACACAATCGAACCACTAAACTCAGCTACACTACATCTTAAGGGCTATATAAGAATAATTGCTTTAGATGCATAAGTAATTTTGTCTATTATTTTGATATAAGAAAAATGTACACACATGCCATATTGAAGATTTATGTATATACAGTATACTTGCCTATTATTTACCAACAGTTCTTTTCAAAGATGAAAAATATGAAACATTTATAAATTGAAAACACAGATAAAAATGTAACTTTACAAATGCTACTCAATGTTGATATGAACAAAGACAAATAATTCAAAGAATTACAGATGGTGATTTTTTTTCTTAATTCCTTAGAAATATTCACAAATATAAGCTGTTCTTTCTTCTAGATTGGAACTTAACCTAAGTTTTAAAATCCACTTTCGTGCATTTGAAAAGTCATCTAGCAGATGTGTTGACTAGATTCATCCTATTTGTTCTTACTAAATTTGTAATACTATCTTAGTCCAGGACCACCCTAGGAATATCTCCAAGTGTATCTCAAAATATACAAGTCACATAAAAAAGTCAGGTTTTTCCAGAAAATATCCCCATGTAATTATAAGAATTCTTTGGAGAAACTAAAAACAAATTTCAGATTGTTTCTTATGTTAGCATATTTAGTCATATATGCAATAAATACTTAATAGTGTGATGTTTAATTTAATTTAATTTTATTATTTTTTTAAAATATATTTTATTGATTTTTTACAGAGAGGAAGGGAGAGAGAGAGATAGCTAGAAACATCGATGAGAGAGAAACATCGATCAGCTGCCTCCTGCACATCCCCCACTGGGGATGTGCCCGCAACCCAGGTACCTGCCCTTGACCGGAATCGAACCTGGGACCTTTCAGTCCGCAGGCCGACGCTCTATCCACTGAGCCAAACCGGCTTCGGCATTAATTTTATTTTTAAATATTTAAGATTATGCATATTTAAAACTTTATTTTAAAAATCATGTTGATCACTAAAGATATCATCTAAATTAATTTCTTTGTTGAGTCAATAGGCGCAGGCATTGAAAGTAATTAGTGCCCACTTTTACTTCCGGAAGAGAACAGATGTTGCCAAAGCAGTCTGGTGAAAAGTACACAAAATATCTGAGCTCTGATGTAAACAGAATGCCCAGTTTCAAAATAGTGAATTTGTGTCTATTATATATTACAATAAGTCCTTCCTCCTCATTAATTTTACTGAAGTCTCCAGATGAGGAAAAAAATCTTAATTTTATTCAGCCTTCAGCATTGTTGACTGTTAAGGTACTCACTAAATCACTAACTTTACTAACATTAATATTATATTTCTGCTATGAAAATTTAGAACCCTTTGGGTATAGGATTCAGTCTGTCATAAGTATAATTAATTATTCTTAAAATGATTAATTTGTCATATAGAAAAAAATGTATTGGGCAGATGAGGCTTCTGAGCCAGCTAGTCTACCTTAAAGTCATGGAAATACTCATGAAATTATGCAAATTAATTGACTCTTTCAATGTTGCATAAAATGCTACTTCTAGTACAGTTCATGGAACATTAGGCTGTTCAGCCAGCAAAAAAAAAAAAGGGGGGGGAGCGAAAAAGTTGCATTTCAGAAGCTGAATTCTTACAAGCAAGGCCTTATGGTTGAGGATACTCACAACTACAATCTATTTTTCTACAAAGCAACTGGCTTTCAACCATTGCACACAGAACTTTGGCTGTTTATAACAAATTTTTCCCCAAGCAATTCTCAAGAAAAAGTCAGCTATGTCTGGTGGGTTTTCCCTCCTCTAAAAAAGAAGGAAAAGGAAAAGAGATATTTACTGTTCAATTACACTAATGAAAAATATTTATTCTGAAATTTAGTAATAGAAATTTGTACTGAGCTAGGATATTTAAGAACTCCCAGCCCTAGCCGGTTTGGCTCAGTGGATAGAGCATCAGCCTGTGCACTGAAGGGTCCTGGGTTCGATTTCGGTCAAGGGCTTAGGCCTGATTTGCCAGCTCAATCCTGAATGAGGAACCTGCAGGAGGCAGCCAATCAATGATTCTCTCTCATCATTGATGTTTCTATCTCTCTCTTCCTCTCCCTTCCTCTCTGAAATCAATAAAAATATATTTTAAAAAAAGAGCTCCCAAAAACATGATATAGTATAATAAAAACCTCAGAGTTTAAATTATGCCAAGTTAGATTAGTTACTAAATAGTAAAAATCAGTGATAACAGAAAAAGAAAACAATAAAAAAACAATGATTTCAAAATAATTATCCTGTCCAAACACTAGAGTAAGAATAGTAGCAAATTTAGAATGTCATATATTACTAAATTTGGTGATATTATTAATGCATTCTCATTTTAAACTACCTCTAGCAAATGAGTGCTATAATTCAGAAATATTAAACAATTATACTTTTTAAATTAACAAAATTTCCCTATAGAGTTATCAGAGCTACTATAAGGAAATAATATAAACTTGCATGTAAATTTGAGGGTTGCATTACAGGGTTTCCACCAAAGAAAGAGGCCATCCTCTGGTTTGTAACCATGCTCTCCCTTTAGATAAATGGACTCATGTAATCAATTATTATCATTTAAGGCAACTCCAGCCTTAGTTATGTATTAATTTTCAACTTTCCTCCATCAATAATATTAAATTAATAAACATTTCTAAACACTACTGTTACAATAATATCTATCTCTCAGAGTTCTATTGCTTTGGCTTTTCACAATTTTTTATACTACTTTAAAATTAACTACTTGGCCCTGGCCAGTTTGGCTCAGTTGTTAGAGTGTCAGCCAGCAGACTGAAGGGTCTTGGGTTTGATTCTAGTCAAGGGCATGTACCTTGGTTGCAGGCTTGATCCTGACCTTGGTCAGGGAGCGTGTGGGAGGCAACCAGTTGATGTGTCTCTCTCATTTAGATGTTTCTCTCTCTCTCCCTTCCACTCTCCCTAAAAATCAAAGGAAAAAAAATATCCTCAGGTGAGGATTAACAAAGTAATAATAATAACCATTTGCTTATAAAATTAGAATAATTTATAATATAGAATTTAACAATTTTCTTTCAGAGCCTCCAATCAAGATGAAAGAGTAGGTAAAACCTTTGCTTGCCTCCTCCCATAACCACATCAAAATTACAACTAAACTACAGAAAAACCATCTATACTAATAAAAGGGTAATATGCTAATTAGACTGGACAACCTTCTGGACATCCTTCCAGACAAAGCCACAGTGGCGGGACCGAGGCAAAGGCAGTTAGGGACGATCAGGCCAGCAGGGGAGAGCAGTTAGGAGGATCAGGCCAGCAGTTAGGGGGATCAGGTCAGCAGGGGAGAGCAGTTAGGGCGATCAGGCAGGCAAGCAGGTGAGCGGTTAGGAGCCAGCGGTCCCTGATTGTGAGAGGGATGTTCAACTGCTGGTTTGTTGGACATCCCCTGCGGGGTCCCGAATTGGAGAGGGTGCAGGCCGGGCTGAGGGACACTCACCCCCCAGTGCACGAATTTCATGACTGGGCCTCTAGTCCTATATAATAAAAGCCTAATATGCTGTCAACCAATCAAAGTGTAATATGCTAATGATATGCTAAGGCCTCTTAACTGCTTGCTATGATGTACACTGACCACCAAGGGGCAGGCAGTTGACTGGTCGACCAGTCATTATGACATGCACTGACCACTAGGGGTCAGACGCTCCGACCAGTAGGTTAGCTTGCTGCTGGGGTCCAGCCTATCAGAACTGAGCGAGACTGGCCAGACATGGCCTGGAGCCCTCCCATGGTCCCTCCCTAGCTGGCTAACTTCCCGTGTCCCTCCCTGGCCCTGATCGTGCACTGGTAGGGTTCCTCAGCCAGGCCTGCCCCCTCTCACAATCCAGGACCCCTCGGGGGATGTCAGAGAGCCAGTTTTGGCCCAATCCCAAAGGCCAGGCCGAGGGACCCCACTGGTACATGAATTCATGCACTGGGCCTCTAGTTATTAAGAACTGCCTATAGCAGTGATGGCGAACCTTTTGAGCTCAGCGTGTCAGCATTTTGAAAAACCCTAACTTAACTCTGGTGCCGTGTCACATATAGAAATTTTTTGATATTTGCAACCATAGTAAAACAAAGAGTTATATTTTTGATATTTATTTTATATATTTAAATGCCATTTAACAAAGAAAAATCAACCAAAAAAATGAGTTCGCGTGTCACCTCTGACATGCGTGTCATAGGTTCGCCATCACTGGCCTATAGTCTAGTTGAAAAGAAGTCCTAAAACTAATGACACACAGAAGAAATCCCATGGAGACTGGTAAGAAATGTAAAGACACAGAACTGTCTGGTCCCACCCCACATATGGCTGTTAAAATTGGGAAGAAATCCCAGACTCACACCAGGATCCTCCAGCCCAGAATCCCATTGCCAGAAAGTAAAGTGCCCATTACTTCTGTCTGTGAAAACCATTAGAGACCAAGACTAAGTGAGATAGAGGGCTCACTAGGACTTAGAATCACTCACTCTGAGCTCTAGCACTAGGGCAGTAGCTCAAAAGGCAACAGGGACATAAAGGGAGGAACTGAATTGTCTTTCTTCAAGGCAAGAAATAAAGAATCACATTTATCTCAGACAGAAGTGGTATAAGAGGCCATTGTTCTTTGATGAACCCTCCCACACACAAAGCTGGCATGCAGATGCCATATCTGAATCTCCATCAGCCTGGCTAACATTCTTATACCCTCCTTGGTCCCTGTTGATTCCCTGGCACCATGCATGTGGTCCCACCCAAACCTCTTCCAGTGGCTTTTCCATTCAAATGCCCTGTGTTGGCTCATGCTACAGACATTCCTAAATAATCTCAAAGGTTCACACACTCCAAACAAGCCGCATCTGGCCTCCTCATGCCCCTAACCTCTTGCTAAGCAGCTTCAAGCCTAGCAACAGTGGCAGCTAGCCTCAATTCACAACTTCGCCTCTCCCAGGCATCTCCAAGCCCAAGATAAGTGGAAACCATGTGAAGATCACTTTTTAGCTCATACCAAGTGGCTCCATGCAGGTCACAGGCAGTGGCTAATCCTAGACTGCATTTTCCAAGAAGCCCTAGAACCAACACATCCCATGTCCAGACCACACCAAATTACCAAAAAAATTCCTCCAAGAATGACACACCCAAAGGGAAGACTCAGCAGGGACCAGAGCCCAACTACAGTGAATTTGGCTTTGTAGCACAACAGATCCTCCACTGTCATTATGGCCAGCCCTCACAACCAATCTGCCTGAGTGAGAATCATTCCCTTCCAGTGATGTGCCAACAGTAACCAAGGTTGATGATGTGCCAACAACAATAGGAGGCTACATACTCAACCCACAAAAGGGAAATACCTAAAGCAACCCACTGGGCCCCAAAGGATACCTACTACATAAGGCCACTCTACCAAGATGGGAGAGGTAGCAGCTTTACCTAATATGTAGAAACAAACACAGGGAAGCAGCTGAAAGAAGGAGACAAAGAAACATGTCTCTAATGAAAGAAGAGAACAAAACATTACACAAACCCAAAATAAATAAATAAATAAATAAATAAATAAATAAATAAATCTAAACAAAATGGAGACAAGCAATCTATCAGATGCAAAGTTGAAAACACTGGTTATAAGCATTCTCAATGATCTCAGTGAGAACTTCAATAAAGAGATAGAAAACATAAAACTGGAGATAGAAAACATAAACTGAATCAGTCAGAAATGAAGGATGCTATAACTAAAATAGAGAATATATTATAGGGAATCAAAAGTAGGTTAGATAAAGCATAAATTATTTAGAAGACAAGGACACAGAAAACATAATCAGAAAATCTACAAATGAGAATAGTTTAAGGGGCTGCTTTGACAAGTTCAAACATACCAACATTCACATCATAGGGGTACCAGAAGGAGAAGAGAGAAAACAAGGAATTAAAAAACTATTTGAGGAAATAATGACCCAAAAAAATTCCTTAACTTGGCAAAAGAAATAGACATATAATCCAAAAAGCACAGATAGTCTCAAACAAGATGAACCCAAAGAGGCCCACATCAAGACACATAATTAAAATGCCAAAAGTTAAAAACTAAAAATGAATCCTAAAATCAGCAAGAGGAAAACAGATAGGTACTGATAAGGGAGCTCCCATAAGACTGTCAGTTGATTTCTCAACAAAAAATTTGCAGGCCAGAAAGGAGTGAAAAGAAATATTCGAAGTGATGAAAGGAAGGATCTACAATCAAGATTTCTTTGCACAGCAAAGTTATCATTCAGAATTGAAGGTAGGATAAAGAGCTTCCCAGACAAGAAAAAGCTAAAGGAGTTCATCACCACCAAATCAGAATTATAAGAAATGGTAAAGGAACTTCATTAAGAAGGGGGGGAAATTAAAAATATGAATAATAAAATGAGAATAATTACATTATCAACAACACTTTAAATGTAATGCATTAAATGCTCCAATCAAAAGGTGTAGGGTGGAGAGATCCAAGATGGCGGCCGACAGGACAGCAGGCTACAAGATAGTGTGTGAGTGAGAGAGCGAAAGGAGAGTGTGTGGACATGTAGGGAGTGTCTGTATTTGTGAGTGAGGGACACCTATATTCCACAGGACTGTTTGGGACTGGTGGACCAGGCTCCCCTGGCTGGGCAGCCTCTACTACCACTGAAATCTCTCCCGGAGTGGCCAGGTCTGCCACAGAGACCATGCTATCTTGAAGGGGAGAGCGGCTGTGATCAGAAGCCCATACTTACCTTCAACCGGGGAGACCTCAGATACCTCCGATGACCCTAGAACAGGGGTGGGCAAACTTTTTGACTCGAGGGCCACAATGGGTTCTTAAACTGGACCGGAGGGCCGGAACAAAAGCATGGATGGAGTGTTTGTGTGAACTAATATAAATTCAAAGTAAACATCATTACATAAAAGGGTACGGTCTTTTTTTTTTTTTTTTTTAGTTTTATTCATTTCAAACGGGCCGGATCCGGCCCGCTGGCCATAGTTTGCCCACGGCTGCCCTAGAGCCACAATGCCCAGGGACCAGCTGCCTCAGCTGAGAACTCAAGAACACTGAGACTCCAGCCTCCCCAGCCACAGGCACCTAAAAAATTTGTCCAGGGGGAGACAAGGTGGTGGCCAAATATGTGGACGGGTCCTGTGCCTTCTCACACAGCAGATAGAAGCAATAGCTGACTCGAGTAACATCCACCCAGAATTGTGAATTAAACACAGCTGGTGTGGCAATCCATGGACAGAAAGGTCAGAGATTGCCTGGAAAGAGGTGAGATCTGAGATCCAGACTGGAGGGAGAAACACATGCAGCAGGGGCTAGAGTGTCAGAGGGAGACTGTACTCCATCAAATCCACAGTCCTTGGGGTCAGTGTAGCGCTCAAAGGTAGAAGGGGGGCCACAGGGCTACTGGAAGAGGGAGACTCTAGATCTAAGCCCACAACCATGGGAGACTGTGTCCAGAAAGGCAGCCTGAAGTTCTATACCAGCCGCACAGTGCTGGGGGGAGAAAGACGCGAATCAGCGCAGTTCCTTTGTCTTTTTTAATTCCTTACTTTTGCTTGCTAAATCCAGTACATAGAATCTTCCAATTAAAAACTCTCACCAAGACTGCAGGAGAAAATTGTTTTTGTGGAAACTGGGGTCAGAATAGAGAGAGATGAGCAGGAAACCAACTATGGGACAGACCGTGCCTCCAACCCAGTCTTAAATGGGGTAAGGAAAAAGAGTCTAAACACTTGATTGAGGGGCCATTTGGTCCCTGAAACTAATACAGAAACACCACCACCCAGGGGCTGTGTCAGAAGTAGATGCTTGTGTAAATACAACTAAAGGCAGCCAGAGAAACAAAGTGAATAGAAAGATCCTGCCTGCTTGAAAACAAGGTTGTGGCTTATGACACAGAGGAGCAGTGGATTGCGAGTAACTTCAACATTGTGCTGACTACCTGATAGGAAACAAACATGCCAGGCAGAACAGTAGAGAGGGGCCTTAAACCAGGCTCCATGCGTCATTGAAGACCAGCTGAAGTGAACAACCTTCACTACTTCACTTTTTTATTTTTTTTATCTTTTACTTAAGAAACTAAATTTTTTTCTCACTTTATTTTACTTTTTTTATTATGATATTTTTATTTTTAATTTTTATTATTATTACTATTATTTTACCTTTTTAAGTTTTATTTTTTCTTTATTTCATTTTTGGATTAGTGTTCTACTTTCTATTTTTATTTTTATTTTAGCATTATTTTAATCAATCTCAATTTTTCCTTTATGCCAACACTCTCTTCCTCACTTTTCCCCTTTTTCACCTGTTTCTCTTACCCTGTTCCAGCTTTTCTCTATCCTTTCCTTTTACTCCCTATTAAAAATTGATCTTATGCGTATATCTAATTTCCTCTCCCCTGTTCCAAGTCCATGCACACTTCTCTCTTTTTTTTTTCTTCAATAGCCAATTTCTTTTCTCTTTCTTTCTGTCTTGTGGTTGTTGTTTGTTTGATTGCTTGTTAGTTTGTTTTCTTCTTTCTTTTTGTTTTTTCTTTCTTTTTTTTTCTTCTGTTTTTTTCTTGCCTCATTTGTTCTCTTCTTCTACTAATAGCTTAATTAGTTTCAATCACCAACCCAGGCCTATCTATTCTCTATTCTACTTTTCCAAAAATAGATGAATACTAGATAGATTAAAGAAAGGGAAAAATTATATATATTTTCATTTATATATACATATATGTTAATATATATATATATATATATATATATATATATATATATATATTTTAGTATTTTTTTTTACTTTTCTTCTTAAACACTCATTCTCTTTCTACCTCCTCTACATTAAACTGTGGCCATTTCCCCATTCATTCAATTCCTTGACCTTACCTTCTGGAAATAAGCTCTGCCTCTTCAGATTCAGCTTCCCTCCTTTTCTGGGTGTTTGTTGTTTGCATTTTTTGGATTAGTTGTTGTTTTTTTGGAGTTTTTGCCCCATATACATATATTTCCCCCTTCTTTTTACTTCTCTTTCTTTTCTCTCTTACATTTTTTCCTTTTCACATTATAATTTTTGCACTCTTTTCTCTCTCCTAATTCTCTGCTCTCTGGTGGTCATCTTTATTTGGGGTTATTGGTATCATGAATAGATTTGTGTTTGGTGCCCTCTGTGTTGTGTCTTGTCATGTTGTATTTTGTGCCTTTAAGTCAATGCAGGAAAGAGAGATCTACATAACCAGACACCCTGAGAGGAGCAAACATGGGGAGACAAAGAAACAGACAAGGAAACAAAAGGAGGAATCACTGGAAAAGGAAGTACACAAAATGGAGGCAAGCTATATGTCAGAAAAAGAATTCAGAGCAATGGTCATAAGGACGATAAAAAGGATGGAAGACAAATTCAACAACATGTGTAAGAACCAAGAGGAAATGAAGAAGAACCAACGAGAAATGAAGAATGACATTGCTGCAATAAAGAACACAACAGAAAGCATCAACAGTAGACTAGAATAAGTGGAGGACTGCATCAGTGAGCTATAAGAAAAGGTAGGAAAAAATACCCAAGCTGAGTAACAAGTGGAAAAAAAAAACCTTAAAAAACAGGAGAGCCTAGGGGAACTTTGGGACAACATGAAACAAACCAACATCCACATAATTGGGGTAGCAGAAGGAGAGGAAACTGAGCGAGGAATAGAAAACCTATTTGAAGAAATGACAGAAAACTTCCCTGATATTGGGAAGAAAAAACTCACACAAGTCCAAGAAGCTCACAGAGTCCTTAACAAGATGAACCCAAAAAGACTGACAGCAAGACACATTATAATTAAATTGGCAAACACCAATGACAAACTAAAAATCTTAAAGGCTGCCAAAGAGAGACAGAAAGTTATCTACAAGGGATCTCCTATCAGACTATTAACTGATTTCTCAACAGAAACAAATCAGGCCAGAAAGGAGTGGAATGAAATATACAAAGTCATGCAAAGGAAGGGACTGAATCCAAGAATACTATACCCAGCAAGGCTATCATATAAAATTGGAGGTGAGATCAGGAGCTTCACAGACAAAAAAGGGCTAAGGGAGTTTATTACCACCAAACCAGCAATGCAAGAAATGCTAAAAGGTCTGTTGTAAAAAGAAGAAATAGGAAGGGAAGAAGGAAAACAGGCATAAAGAATAAAAATGGTGACAAACAAGTACCTATCAATAATAACTCTAAATGTAAATGGATTCAATGCTTCAATCAAAGGACATAGGGTAGTTGAATGCATAAGAAAACATAACCCATATATCTGCTCTCAACAGGAGACCCTCCTGAGATAAAGGACTTACACAGACTGATAGTGAAGGGATGGAAAAAGGTTTTTCAGGCCAATGAAAAAGAAAAAAAACTGGTGTAGTAATATTTATATCTGACAAATCAGACCTCAAAGTGGAGGCCATAAGAAGAAATAAGGAAGGCCACTTCATAATATTAAAGGGAGCAATTCAACAAGAGGATATAACTCTGGTAAAACATATATGCACCTAATACAGGAGTACATAAATACATGAGAAAAAAAAACTTCTGGAAGATATCAAGGGAGAGATTGACAGCAATACTAAGTGTACCGGTTAATAATAACGGATTTTGTAATCAAAGAAAAGATAATAATTTCAAGAGAAACATCAAAAGTACTTTATTCACAGTAATGTCCATCACTAGCTACACATTTCCCCATCTTTCAGGTAAATTGTGGATACCGTCCCAATAGAAATTTTTTTGTTTTGAGACAAACTATTCAGAGACCCAATTTTCCACTTATTCGTATGTTTTAAAGTGCTGCTCAGAAAGTGCATGTGCCATCGATCAGAACAAGTCTTAATCTGAAGGAGCAAGGTCTGGTGAATACAGTGGGTGGGTTAATACTTCCCAGGCAAGATCTTTTCACGTGTTATTAACTGGTTTTGAAGTGTGTGATGGTGTGTTATCATGAAGGAAAATTACTTTGCCATGTCTTCTGGCCCATTCTGGTCATTTCATGATCAAAGCATGGTTCAAATTGATTATTTTTTGTTGGTAACAATCAGTATTAACCGTTTCACCTGGTTTTAGAAGCTCATAATACACCACACCTTCCTGATCCCACCAAACGCAGAGCATTGTGTTCTTTCTGATGCAATTTGGCCTTGCAGTCAATGTTGATGGTTGACCTGGATCAACCCATGATTTTGTGCATTTAGGATTCTCAAAATAAATCCACTTTTCATTACAAGTCACAATTCAGTGCAAAAAAAGACTTACTTTCATTCTGTTGAAGCAACATTTTACTGATGGCTTTTCAGTTTTCCATTTGTCTTTGTTCACTTGATGTGGCACCCATTTTCCTTCCTTTAAAATCTTTCTCATTGCTTGTAAATGATTAGAAATTGTTTTCTGAGCAATGTTTAATCTTTCTGCAAGTTGTTTTTGAGTTTGACTGCATCTTCATCCAATAATGCTTGTAATTGTTGTTCTTCAAACTTTTTTGGTTGACCTGAACATCTTTGTCTTTCACATAAAAATCATCACTTTCCTCACTTTTAAAGCATTTAAACCAGTGTTCACAAGTATCCTGAGATGGAGCATGTTCATCATAAGCTTCCCAAAGTATTCAGCAGCACTTTTCTTCGAAATGAAGTAATGAATTAAAACTTCCCACAAATGCTCATTTTTGGCAAGAAATTTGACATTTTTAAGCCTAAAAATAATTATGATGTTAACACCTTCAGCAAATTTGACATATGAAGTTTTGAAGCTTGCTGTCAATACAATAAAATAGCATATATATCAAATTGCATATATATCAACATATGTGTAACTCCATCTATTGAAAAAAAAAACCTGCATTATTAACCGGTACACCTAGTATAGTCATATTAGGGGACTTTAATACCCCACTAACACCACTGGATAAATCCTCTAAACAAATAATCAGCAGAGAAACATAAATCCTAAATGACTCACTAGATCAGATGGAATTTATTGACATCATCTGAACATTTCACCCCAAAGCCACAAAATATACTTTCTTCTCAAGTGCACATGGGTAATTTTCAAAGATAGACCACATATTGGGACATAGGAAAAGTCACTTCAAATTCAAGAAGATAGAAATCATATCAAGCATCTTCTCAGATCACAGTGGCATAAAATTAGATATCAACTCCAATATAAACAATGAAAAAAATCAAACACCTGGAGGCTAAATAGCATACTATTAAACAATGATGGGTTACCAAAGAGATCAAAGAAGAAATAAAAAAGCATCCTGGCAACAAACGACAATGAAAACACCACAATCCAAAATCTGTGTGATACAGTGAAAGCAATCTTGAGAGGGAAGGTCATAGCTCTACAGACCTAACTAAAAAAACAAGAAAAAATGGTAATTATCTAACCATACAACTCAAAGAATTAGAAGGAGAACAACAAGAAAAATCCAGTATAAGCATAAGGAAGCAAATAATAAAGATCAGAGTGGAAATAAATGACATAGAGACAAAAAAAATACAAAAGATCAACAAAACCAAGAGCTGGTTCTTTGAAAGGATAAACAAGATTGATGAACCTCTTAACCAGGCTCACTAAGAAGCAAAGAGAGAGGACCCAAATAAACAAAAATAGAAAGGAAAGAATTGAAGTAACAACCAACCCCACAGAAATACAAAGGATTATGAAAAATACTATGAACAACTCTATTCCAACAAAATGGACAACCTAGAGAAAATGGACATATTCTTAGAAGCCATGGTCTGGACAGCTTTACAGGGGAGTTCTACCAAGTATTCAAAGAAGAACTAAAACCTATCCTCCTCAGACTATTCCAAAAAATTCAAGAGGGAGGCACACTTCTAAGCTCTTTCTATGAAGCCAGCATTACTCTAATTCCAAAACCAGATAAAGATGTTACAGAGTAGAAAATTTTTTTAGTCCTGCTTAATTACCTAGCCACCTCAGCAGCTTGACAGCCTGTGCAAAGTTTCTAGGAACTGAGCTCACACACCTGAGCAACGGCCTACAAAGAACAGACAGATCAAAATTAAGAATAGTCCTGACCTTTAAGTTACCCAGAAATGAATAACTGGAGGATGATAAATAGCTTGGCTAAAACTACTCAATTAGCTTTTGTAACTTGGCTTTGCTTGCTATGGGAACCTGAACACAGATGTAGTTGTCCCCTTTAAATATTGGACTCTGCAGATGGTCGTGGCTGCTTCTCTCTTGGGCTTCCCAAGTGGAGAAGCGGACACTGGCCAGTCAATAAAGGCTCTCTAAATTTTAATCAGTCTGGAGTTCTGGTCATTCTGTCGCTTGCACTCCACAACATTTGGAGGCCCCCAGCGAGATAACCGGCCATTGATCAGTCCCGTGACCAGAGTCCAGGGAAGACATCCAAACTCCCACACCAAGGGGGAGATCTCTGAGAGACGTTCCTCAGCCCAGGGACCAATAGAGTTTGGCAGGTCTATCCGAAAATTGTCTAATTGACTTCAGTTGGAGCCATCTGGATCTGATTCTTACCGGTAAGAAGACTCAATTCTTTTGAGTCCTGATTCTGGTTCTGTGGGCCCGTCAGAGGTCTCCGGAAGGCTGGATGCAGCACTACTTCTGTTGAGACCAGATCCCGGTGCACGATGGTGCCCGGTGATCCTGAGTCTCTTGTCTGTGTCTGTTGTTGCATCCAATTTGTTTTTTGTTGTCAGAATTAGTCAATCAGCTTCATGTACTGTCTGTACCCCCCTTCAATGTTTTTTGAAAAATTTCCAGGACTTCAAGCGAAGAGCCGAGGGCTACAGAGCCCCTGTTAACACTTTTGATTTACAGAAATTCTGTGTGCGTGAATGGCCAACATTCCCGCAGATCGAGTGGCCTCCTGAGTGGTTGACCGATTTGGGTTTAGCCTATCAGGTCCAGGCTATAATTTTTGGAAACCCCGGCACCCGGACCAAATGGTGTATATTCAAATTTGGATAGATGTCTTAACTGAAGATCCTAAATGGCTCCGGGATTGCCAAAAATCCTCAGAAAAGAAAAAGAAATTGAGACAGAGACCGACTGTCCTCCTCACTACACCTCCCAGGGAGGCTGAGAGGAAGCCCCTTGTTCTCCCACCTCCGTCAGAGGACCCCATCCTGGCAGAGCCACCCCCATATCCGTCAGCCCCGATGGCAGCTCCCCCTGAAGATCCTCTGAGTCCATCCCATACTCGCAGTGGGGCAGAGTACCGACCTCCACATTCAGCCCCCTCTCCAGACTCCTCTGGAGCCCCGATGTTGCCTTTGTGCCAGGTGGCCACCCCCAAGGGGGAGGAACGGCCTTTTATGGTTTACGTCCCTTTTTTGACCAGTGACCTCTACAACTGGAAGAATCAGAATCCCCCTTTCTCTCAGAATCTGCAGGGATTAATCTCCCTCTTGGAGTCTGTCTTTTTCACCCACCAGCCCACTTGGGATGATTGCCAACAGCTCCTCCAGACCCTTTTCACCTCGGAGGAGAGAGAGCGAGTCAGGTCGGAGGGAAGGAAATTGGTTCTTGGCCCTGACGACCAACCCTCTTCGGTGTCAGCACACCTCGGCTCGAGGCTATCTTCCCACTCTCCCGCCCCTCATGGGACCCCAACATGAAGCGAGGTAAGGAGGCTTTTGATCGGTACCACCAGACTCTGCTGAGGGGAATCCGAGCGGCTGCACGGAAACCCACCAATTTGTCTAAGGTAACTGAAACTGTACAGGGACAGAATGAATCTCCCGCCACTTTTCTAGAACGCCTGTGTGAAGCCTACAGGCTCTACACACCCATAGACCCTGATGCGCCTGAGAATTGGCGGGCAGTTAACATCACTTTCGTGTCCCAGTCAGCCCCAGACATTAGAAAGAAATTACAAAAGTTAGAAGGCTTTGAGGGAAAAGTGCTGTTGGAATTGGTTGAGATATCTCAAAAGGCATTTAAAAATAGAGAAGATTCAGAGACTGTGCAGACTCAGAAAATGGCAAAGGTCCTGGTAACTGCCATGCAAGAGGACCAACCTGGGGGCCGGGACAGTGACCCACTCATTCTTTGTGATGCCGGAGTGCCTGTACCCGCTACTGGGATGGGACCTTCTCAGCAAACTGCAGGCTACCATCTCCTTCCAGGAGGAGATGGCTACAGTGACTTTTAATCAGAGACCGGGGGCTGTGCTTTTGACTTGCCCCTTGAGTGAGGAATATCTCCTCACTGAGGGAACTGAGAACAACAATCCAGTCTCAGATGCCCCATTACTCCAAGAGCTGCAACAGAAAATACCTGGAGTATGGGCAGAGAGTAACCCCCAGGATTGGTGGTCCACAGAGCCCCAATTGTGGTACAGCTCTCCAGCACAGCAATTCCAGTACGGGTTAAGCAATATCCAATAAGCCAAAAGGCCCAAAGAGGCATCATAGTCCACATAAAAAGATTGAAAAAAGCAGAATCTTAGTCCCGTTCCACTCCCCATGGAATACCCCATTGCTTCCTGTACAGAAACCAGGAACGGAGGACTTCAGACCCATTCAGGACTTAAGAGAGGTCAATAAGAGGGTAGAAACTATACATCCCATAGTGCCTATTCTATATACCCTCCTAAGCCTGTTACCCCATCATCAGGTATACACAGTTCTAGACCTAAAGGATACCTTCTTCTCCCTGCCTTTGGCCCCATCCAGCCACCCATTTTTGCTTTTGAATGGACGGACCCAGACAAAGGGGAATCAGGACAATTGACCTGGACACGGTTACCTCAGGGGTTCAAAAATTCCCCCACTATGTTCGACGAAGCCCTCAGCCAGGACTTGGCCCGTTCAGGCAGGAACATCCAGAGGTCACCCTACTCCAGTATGTAGATGACCTCCTCCTTGCCACGGCAACCCAGAGCAAGTGTAGAGAGGCTACTGAAGCCCTGTTGAGAACCTTGGGCAAAATGGGGTACCAGGTGTCTGCTAAAAAGGCCCAACTTTGCCCCCCAAAAGCCACTTACCTGGGGTATGAACTCAACAGAGGAAAAAGGACTCTGTGAGCTAGCCGAATACAGGCTATCATGCAAATCCCCGTCCCCAAGACAAAGAAGCAGGTGCGGGAATTCCTTGGAGCAGTAGGATATTGCCGCCTTTGGATATTAGGTTTTGCAGAAATAGCAAAACCCCTGTATACCTGCACTGGGGAAAGACTGAGAAACTAAACTGGACTGAAATTGAAACTAAGGCTTTTCAAGATCTTAAACAAGCCTTAGTCAGCGCAACAACGTTAGCGCTGCCAGACCGCACAAAGCCATTTCAGTTACATGTGGCAGAGGCTTGAGGAATCACAAAGAGGGTGTTAACCCAATTCCTAGGACCATGGAAAAGGCCTGTGGCAGACTTATCCAAGCTGCTAGACCTCGTGGCTGCAGGGTGGCCAGGGTATTTGAGAACAGTAGCAGCTACAGTTATATTGGTAAAGGAGGCCTCAAAACTCACCCTCGGGCAGGACTTGCAAGTAGTGGCTCCACATTCCGTGGAGGCACTGTTGCGAAGCCCACCGGAGTGCTGGCTCTCAAATGCTCAGATCACCCAGTATCAGGTACTCTTGCTTGATCCCTTGCAAGTCAGTTTTCTCAAAACGGTGGCATTAAACCCTGTTACCTTGTTGCCTGATGACGACCCTGAGCAGCCCCTCCATGACTGCACTGAAACCCTGTCCTCACTCAAGAACCTTCTAGAGGACCTGACGGACCAGCCCCTGCCAGACCCTGACGAGACCCTATACACTGATGGAAGCAGCTTTGTGGTCGAAGGGACCAGGTACGCAGGAGCAGCGGTCATGACAGCTGACAAGGTAATCTGGGCGCAGGCACTAGGGCGAGGGACATCTGCTCAGAAGGCAGAGCTAATAGCCCTCACCCAAGCACTACGGTGGGGGAAGGGAAAGGCAGTGAATATATACACGGACAGCCAATATGCTTTTGCCACTGTTCATGTTCACAGGGCCTTATACCAAGAAAGAGGAATCCTAACGTCAGGAGGGAAGGAAATAAAAAATGTCCCAGAAATCCTTACCCTCCTTGCGGCCCTTTGGATGCCAAAGGCGGTGGCAGTCATACATTGCAAAGGACATCAGTCAACTGATACCCTGGAGGCACGGGGAAACGCCTTCGCAGATAAAACGGCCAGGGAAGTCACCCAAAAACCAGTGGGGCCCCTCCATATTTTACCAGCTCTCCCTGCAAGGGTCTTTGAGGAGACTCCAATCTACTCAGAGGAGGCTACTGCGCTGGGGAAAAGACTCCAGGCAAAAGAAACATCTGCAGGATGGAAAGAATTGCCAGACCAGAGGCTGCTCGTTCTGGAGGCCCTGGGAAAGGAACTCATTTCCCAGATCCATCAGAGTATTCATCTGGGGAGAACCAAGCTGGTAGAACTGCTTAAACGAGATTATTATATTCCTAAGCTCTTTCAGGTCTCAAAGGATATCGCAAGGAGATGTCACATCTCTGCACAGGTAAACCCCGGGAAGCGGTCCCCATTAGCAGAGGGAATCAGACTCAGAGAGAAAAGTCCTGGAGAGCATTGGGAAGTAGACTTTACAGAATTACCCCCCAGGTCTGGGAGGATATTGCTACCTGCTGGTTTTGGTCGATATGTTCTTAGGGTGGCCAGAGGCTTTCCCTACCAAGTCTGAAACAGCACAAGTAATAGTAAAGAAATTAACCTCAGAACTTGTCCCCAGGTTTGGCCTACCTGTTGCAATGGGGTCCGACAATGGCCTGGCATTCATTGCCCACATCACTCAGGTGTTGGCAAAGATACTAGATATAAATTGGAAATTACACTGTATCTATAGACCTCAGAGCTCTGGACAGGTAGAGAGGATAAATCGGACCTTGAAGGAAACCCTGACAAAACTAAACCTGGAGACTGGCAAAAACTGGGTAAGCCTCCTCCCTTTTGCCCTACTCTGGGCCCGTTGCACCCCATATGTAAAAGGCCTCACCCCTTTTGAGATTCTGTTTGGCCGAACCCCACCACTACTTCCCAAGCTAGGGGAAGAAATATTAGCATCCCTTTCTAATCATAACCTCCTGAAGTCCTTACAGGCTTTACAGTTGAGCTCCAGGCTTAACCACCAGCTGGTCTGAGAGGCTCACCGAGACCCACCCTCCGGGACCGGGCCTGGACCACCTCTCTTTTAACCGGGAGACCTGGTGTGGGTTCAGAGGCACGAGCCATCATCGCTGGAAACCAGGTGGACTGGGCCCTTCACTGTCATCCTCAGCACCTCATCGGCCTTAAAGGTTGCCGGAAAGAGACACTGGATTCACCGAACTCAAGTAAAAAAGGTGGAATCCGAGGACCCCACTGAACGATGGGCCATCCAACGTACAGGGAACCTGGTTTGCCTGTACCTCTGACATCACCCCCTGTATTTCCCCCTTGACTCTCATCCCCGCCCCCCCCCCCGAGGGGAGCCTTCTCTATGCATCCTCACTCACATCCTGCCTCAGGTATACTATTACTCTGGGGAGGGAGGGAGAGAACATTTAGGTCTGCTCAGAGGCAGAGAAAAATGGGCCCCAGTATTGATTCCCCTTTTAGTAGGGTTAGGGATTGTCGGCTCCACTGTGGTGGGAACAGCAGCTCTAGTAACAGGAAATCAGAATTTTAAGGCCCTCAGCAGCCAAGTAGATCAAGATCTGAGCACATTAGAACAAAATGTAGATAGACTTGAAGATTCCCTCAGTTCCTTAGCCGAGGTAGTATTACAAAATAGGAGAGGGCTCCACCTGTTATTTCTAAAACAGGGAGGACTATGCGTGGCCCTAGGGGAAACCTGTTGTTTTTATACTAACCACTCGGGAGTTATCAGGGAGAGCCTCAGGAGTTACCAGGGAAAGTCTGAAGGAAACTGGTATGAAAACCTCTTCTCCTGGTCCCCCTGGCTCACCACTCTCCTAACCGTCTTAGCTGGGCCATTAGTACTCCTACTACTAACACTAACTTTCGGCCCGTGCATACTGAACTGCTTAATGAATTATATTCAATGCAGAATACAAGCAAATTAATGGTCCTAAGAACTCACTACCAAAGAATGAAAAATGAAGAAACAATGATTTGATTCTCCCATAAAACCAGTGGGGAATGTTACAGAGTAGAAAATTTTTTTAGTCCTGCTTAATTACCTAGCCACTTCAGCAGCTTGACAGCTGTGCAAAGTTTCTAGGAACTGAGCTCACACACCTGAGCAACGGCCTACAAAGAACAAACAGATCAACACACCTGAGCAACAGCCTACAAAGAACAGACAGATCAAAATTAAGAATAGTCCTGACCTTTAAGTTACCCGGAAATGAATAACAGGAGGATGATGAATAGCTTGGCTAAAACTACTCAATTAGCTTTTGTAACTTGGCTTTGCTTGCTATGGGAACCTGAACATGGATGTAGTTGTCCCCTTTAAATATTGGACTCTGTAGATGGTCGTGGCCACTTCTCTCTTGGGCTTCCCAAGTGGAGGAGCGGACACTGGCCAGTCAATAAAGGCTCTCTAAATTTTAATCAGTCTGGAGTTCTGGTCATTCTGTCGCTCTCACTCCACAACAAAAGACACCACAAAAAAGAGAACTACAGGTCAATATCTTTGATGAACATAGATGGTAAAATCCTCAACAAAATTCTAGCAAATTGGATCCAGCATTACATTAGAAAGATCATACACCATAACCAAGTGGGATTTATTCTGGGGATGCAAGGATGGTACAATATCCACAAATCAATAAATGTGATACATTACATAAACAAACTGACAAAACAAAAATCACATAATTATATCAATCGATGCAGAAAAATCATTTGACAAAATCCAACACCCTTTCTTGGCAAAAGATGTAGGGTGGCCCGGTCCAGAGTGGCTCAGTTGATGGAAGCATTGTCCCACACACCAAAAGGTGGCAGGTTTGATTCCCTGCCAGGGCACATACCCAGGTTGCGGGTTCAATTCCTCAGTCAGACTGCATGAGGCAGGCAACCAGTCAATGTTTCTATCTCACATCAATGATTCTCTCTCTCTCTCTCTCTCTCTCTCTCTTCCCCTCTCCTCTACCTTTCTCTCTCTAAAATCAATTTAAAAGAGACATGGGGTGGCTAAATGGATAACAAGACCCTATATATGCTGCCTATGACAGTCTCATTTTAGATCAAAAGATACACACAGACTGAAAGTAAAGGGATAGGAACAAGATATTTACTGGAAATAGAAACAAATTTATTTTTTACAGCGGGATAGCAATACTTATATGAGACAACACAGACTTCAAAAACAAAGACTATAACAATAGGTAAAGAAGGACCCAGCAATTCCACTTCTCATTATTTATCTAAAGAAACCCAAAACACTAAGTTTTAAAGACACATGCACTCCTATGTTCATTGCATAGGAGTAGCCAAGATAGGGAAGCAACCTAAGTGTCCATCAATAGATGAATGGATAAAGAAGTAGTAGTACATATATGCACTGGAATATAACTTAGCCATAAAAAGAATGCCATCTTACCATCAATATCAACATGGATAGATGCAGAAGGTATATACTAAGTGAAATAACTCAAAGAAAGACAAGTAACATATGATTTCACTTATCTGTAGAATGTGAAAAGCCAGATAAATGAACAAACAAAACAGAAACAAATTCATAGATACAGAGAATAATTTGTTGGTTACCAGATGGGAGGGGGTTTGGAGGATGGGTGAAAAAGGTGAAGAGATTAAGAAGTAAAAATTGGTAGTTATAAAATAGTTATGGGGACATAAAGTACAGCATGGGGAATATAGTCAATAATATTGTGGTGTCAGATGGATACTTGATTTACTGGGGTGATCACTTTGTAAGTTAGATAAATGTGTAATCACTATGTTGTACACCTGAAACTATTGTAATATTGTATGTCAACCATAATTGAAAAATAAAAATTATTTTTAATTATTTTTAAAACTAAGGACAGCATAATCATGCAAACATATTCATCTCCCAACAATAATACAACATAAAGTAATTACCTAGTGATCCATTATGCTTAATGAGTACACTAATTAGTAAAAAATCAGAAAATAATTTAAGCAAATTTTCTTATGTAAACTAATTATGGCCAATTGATGTAATACCCTTTTTTGTTACCCAAGCATGTTTTAATTCATAGACATTTATAACTCTACTAGAGGCCCAGTGCACAAATTCATGCATAGGTGGGGTCCAGCTGGCCTGCCCCAATCAGGCCAATTGGGGGCGGGGCTGCGGGTGGTTGGCTAGTTGGCCCCGCCCCCAATTGCGGTGGTGGGGGCCAATCGGGGGTGAGGTTGGCCAGGGGGAGGGGCTGCGATTGGTTGACTGGCTGGCCCCACCCCCTGGTCAAACTCCTAGTCGAGGGGACAATTTGCCTATTAGCCTTTGATTATATAGGGTAGCCTGTGCAACTTTCCCATAGTGACACCAATATTTGTGGGTTACAATTGCTGAAACTAACATAAACTGAGTTACCATGTTTTGTTTTAAAGCACAAGTTCTATGCCTCCATACTGCCCAAGGTGATTGTGGTTTCAGCCCCAGCTAGGAGCCTGGAGCTTGTTGGCCCAACTAGAAACAAACACTAGCAAAAGCTGCTAGCCACTTATGTGTGGAGTTTGTTTTATAGATTATAATTTTAGCTAGAGGCCCAGTGCATGAAATCCATACATGGGTAGGGTCCCTAGGCCTGGCCGGAGATCAGGGCCAATCAGGTTCCCCACCTCCCCACCTCTCTGCCTCCTACTTCCCTCGCTGCTCATGTACCACCACCACGTGGTTCCCTGCCTCCTGGCCTCCCCAACTCCTTCTTCCCTTGCTCCCTCAGTGCCCCACCACAGCTGCTAGTCGCGTGTCATGTTCCACGCTGCTCCGTGGTGGTCAGCGCACATCATAGCGAGTGATCAAACTTCTGGTCTCCCAGACAAACTCCCAAGAAGACAATTTGCATATTAGCCTTTTATTATATAAGACTAGAGGCCCGGTGCACAAAAATTTGTGCACTCGGGGGGGGGGGGAGGGAGGTCCCCCAGCCCGGCCTGTGCCCTTTCGCAGTCTGGGACCCCTCAGGATATAATGACCTGCTGGCTTAGGCCCGCTCCCGGGTGGCAGAGGGCACGCCCAATCCCTACGTGCAGCCCCTGGTCAGGCTCAGAGCAGGGCCGATTGGGGAGTTGGGGTGCCGCCCCATCATGCACAGAGCAGGGTGGATCGGGAGGTTGCGATGCTACCCTCAGTCACAATCAGAGTAGGGCCCATTGGGGGGTTGGGGCACCGCCCCCTGTCACACTCAAGGCAGGGTCGATGGGGAGGTTGCGGCGCCACCCCCTGTCATGCACAGAGCAGGGCCGATCAGGGGGTTGGGGCGCTGCCCCCTGTCACTCACAGAGCAGAGCCAATCAGGGGGTTGGGGCGCTGACCCCTGTGACTCACAGAGCAGGGCCCATCAGGGGGTTGAGGAGCTCCCCCCTGTCACTCACAGAGCAGGGCCAATAGGGGAGTTGGGGCATCGCCCCCTGTCACACACAGAGCAGGGCCGATCAGGGGGTTGGTGTGCCAGACCCTGTCAAACACAGAGCCGCAGGGCAATCAGGGGATTGGGGAGCTCCCCCCTATCGGGCACAGAGCAGGGCTGATCAGGGGGTTGGGGCGCCTTCCCCTGTCACGAACAGAGCATGGCAGATAGGGAGGTTGTGGCCCTGCCCCCTGTCACTCACAGAGCAGCAGGGCCATCAGGGGGTTGGGGAGCTCTCCCCATCACACACAGAGCTGCAGGGCGATCAGGGGATTGGGGAGCTCCCCCCATCAGGCACAGAGCAGGGCTGATCAGGGGGTTGGGGCGCCTTCCCCTGTCAGGAACAGAGCAGGGCAGATAGGGAGGTTGTGGCCCTGCCCCCTGTCACTCACAGAGCCGCAGGGTGATCAGGGGATTTGGGCGCTGCCCCCTGTCACGCTGATCCCAGTGCCGGGAGCCTCACTGCTCCGCTGATCCCGGTGCTGGGAGGCATATTACCCTTTTACTATATAGAATAGAGGCCTGGTGCATGGGTGGGGGCTGGCTGGTTTGCCCTGAAGAGTGTCCTGGATCAGGGTGGGGGTCCCCACTGAGGTGCCTGGCCAATCTGGGTGAGGGGCTGAGGGCCGTTTTCAGGCTGGCGGATGACTGAAGCTCCCAAGCGCTCCTTTTTTTCTTTTTTTCTTTTTTTCTTTTTTCTATTCTGGGCCAGCTTTAGCTCTGAGGCCTTGCTGCTGAAAGTAGGTTTCTGGCCTTTACCTTCTGTATTTGATACAATGTTGTGGTCCGGCTGGCTGAAGCCCGGCTGACTGAAAGCCGGTTTCTGGGGTTTTGTTTAGCTTCTATATTTGCAACATAGTTCTTAGAGTTGCAGCTGAGAGGCCGGCAAGTTAGGCGGGGAACGTTGGAGTCCGCCTTCACTGGAGCAAGCAAGCCTCCCTGTTCGCTTCAGTGCATGGCTTCCGGCCGCCATCTTGGCTAGGAGTTAATTTGCATAAGGATATGCTAATTAGCCAATGGGAAGGGTAGCGGTTGTATGCTAATTACCATGTTTCTCTTTTATTAGTGTAGATGTGCAGTGAAAAAATGTCCCAAGCAAATATACACAAACAGGTGGTATGTTTATCAGTGTCCAAGTATTATCCTCATCATCCCATAGATGAGCCTTAATGAGCCTTTTGCTCATTAAGAATCCCCAGGTTGCCTGCCCAGCATAGCTCAGTGGTTGTGGTCAACCTATGAATTAGGAGGTCACAGTTCCATTCCTAATCAGGGCACATGTTGTGGGCTCAGTCCCCAGTGCAGAGTGTGCAGGAGGCAACCAATCAATGATTCTTTCTCATCACTAATGTTTCTATCTCTCTCCCCCTCCATTCCTCTCTGAAATCAATAAAAATATATTTTAAAATATCATCATCATCATCATCATGTGCCACAGGTAAATCACTTGTAGGTGAACTGAGTCTGTCCAGGGCATCCAAAATGGCACAAACATTTAAAAACAAGAATCCCCAGGCCACATCCTTCCAAACTCTCACTAAGAACCCTTCCTTCACTTGTATAGAGAGGACCTGCTAACATTATATACTACGATTTCATGATTTTTTTATACATACCATCTCTTCTGGTCGATTGTCTCTCCCGACAGTTGTCTCTATAAACTGTAAGCACATATTTGGAATTAAAGCAGGTATAAAGCCACTATCTTTACACTTGGAAGATTCTAAGAGTATAGAATGATTGAAATTAGAATATTTTAAGCTGATACCATGAAAGGTCCATGAATCATGTGATTATAAAACATTTTCACATTGGTTCATTCAAATAGAAAGCATAAATATCAGCACACATTATAACAGTTGCCACAGCTACCTTTCTGAAATATTTACAATGAGCTAGCACTGTGGTATGGTCTAAATTTGTCACCGCATTTTTTTTAAATTTTATTTTATTGTTTAAAATATTACAGACAGTAATACATATGTCTCCTATTTTTCCCCATTGACCTTTCCCCAGTCTCCCCTACCACCCAGCACATGCCCTCACCCCACCCCTCTAATGTCTTGTGTCCATTGGTTATGCTTATATACATGCATACAAGTCCTTTGGTTGATCTCATACCTCCCCACCACAACACTCCCCAGCCTTCCCACTGTAATTTGACAGTCTGTTCAATGGTTCTCTGCCTCTGTATCTATCTTTTTGTTCATCAGGTTAAAATGTTCTTTATTATCTATAAATGAGTGAGATCATGTGGTGCTTTTCTTTCACTTCCTGGCTTATTTCACTTAGCATAATGCTCTGCAATTCCATTCATGCTGCTGCAAATGGTAAGAATTCCTTCTTTTTTATAGCAGCGTAGTATTCCATTGTGTAGATGTACCATAGTTTTCTAATCCACGCATCTGCTGATGGGCACTTAGGCTGTTTCCAAATCTTGGCTATTATAAATTGTGCTGCTATGAACATAGGGGTGTATATATCCTTTCTGATTGGTGTTTCTGTTTTCTTAGGAGGATATATTCCTAAAAGTGGTATTACTGGGTCAAATGGCAGTTCCATTTTTAAATTTTTGAGGAAACACCATACTGTTTTCCACAATGGCTGCACCAGTCTGCATTACCACCAGCAGTGAAGAAGGGTCCCTTTGTCTCCTCATACTCTCCAGCACTTGTCATTTATTGATTTGTTGAGGATGGCCATGCTGAGAAGTGTGAGGTGATACCTCATTGTTGTTTTGATTTGCATCTCACGGATGATTAGTGACTTTGAGCATGTTTCCACGTGTCTCTTGGCTTTTTGAGTGTCCTCTTTCGAAAAGTGACTATTTAGGTCCATTGCCCATTTTTTGATTGAACTGTTTATTTTCCTTCTGTTGAGTTCTATGAGTTCCCTATAACTTTTGGAGATAAAACCCTTATTTGAGATAACATTGGCAAATATGTTCTCCCATGCAGTGGGATTTTTTTGTTGTTTTCTTTTATTTATTTATTTATTTGTTTATTTATTTATTTATTTATTATTGCTTAAAGTATTACAAAGGGTATTACATATATGTCCCTTTTTTTTCCCCAGCCCTTGACAATCCCCTGGCCTCCCCTACACCCCAGTATCTTATGTCCATTGGTTATGCTTATATGCATGCATACAAGTCCTTCAGTTGATCTCTAACCCCCCTTCCTCCTGCCCCCCAACCCTCCCCGGCCTTCCCACTGCAGTTTGACAATCTGTTTGAGGCACCTCTGCCTCTGTATCTATTATTGTTCATACGTTTATAATGGTCTTTATTATCCATGAATGAGTGAGATCATGTGGTACTTTTCCTTCATTGACTGGCTTATTTCACTTAGCATAATACTCACCAACTCCATCCATGCCGTTGCAAATGGTAAGAGTTCCTTCTTTTTTACAGCAGCATAGTATTCCATCGTGTAGATGTACCACAGTTTTCTAATCCATTCATCTACTGATGGGCACTTAGGCTGTTTCCAGATCTTAGCTATGGTGAATTGTGCTGCTATGAACATATGGGTGCATATATCCTTACTGATTGGTGTTTCTGATTTCTTGGGATATATTCCTAGAAATGGGATCACAGGGTCAAATGGGAGTTCCATTTTTAGTTTTTTGAGGAAACTCCATACTGTCTTCCATAGTGGCTGCACCAGTCTGCATTCCCACCAGCAGTGCACGAGTGTTCCCTTTTCTCCACATCCTCTCCAGCACTTGTCCTTTGTTGATTTGTTGATGAAAGCCAGTCTGACAGGTGTGAGATGGTACCTCATTGTTGTTTTGATTTGCATCTCTCGGATGATTAGTGACTTTGAGCATGTTTTCACATGTCTCTTGGCTTTCTGAATGTCCTCTTTTGAAAGGTGTCTATTTAGGGCCTTTGCCCATTTTTTGATTGGATTGTTTATCTTCCTTTTGTTAAGTTGTATGAGTTCCCTATAAATGTTGGAGATTAGGCCCTTATCAGATATGACATTGGCAAATATGTTTTCCCATGCAGTGGGTTTTCATGTTGTTTTGTTGACGGTTTCTTTTGCTGTGCAGAAGCTTTTTATTTTGATATAGTCCCATTTATTAATTTTCTCTTTAGTTTCAAGTGCCCTAGGAGCTGTATCAGTGAAGAAATTGCTTCGGCATATGTCTGAGATTTTGTTGCCTTTGTATTCTTCTAGAATTTTTATGGTTTCCCGTCGTACATTTAAGTCGTTTATCCATTTTGAGTTTATTCTTGTGTATGGTGTAAGTTGGTGGTCTAGTTTCATTTTCTTGCATATATCTGTCCAATTTTCCCAACACCACTTATTGGAGAGACTATTTTGGCTCCATTGAATATTCTTTCCTCCTTTGTCAAATATTAATTGAGCATATTGGTTCGGGCCGATTTCTGGGTTCTCTATTCTATTCCATTGATCTATATGCCTGTTCTTGTGCCAGTACCAGGCAGTCTTGAGAACAGTGGCTTTGTAATACATCTTGATATCTGGTATTGAGATCCCACCTACTTTGTTCTTTCTCAGGATTGCTGCAGCTATTCGGGGTCTTTTTTTATTCCAAATGAATTTTTGGAGAGTTCGTTCTAGATCTGTGAAGTATGCCGTTGGTATTTTAATGGGAAGTGCGTTGAATTTATAGATTGCTTTGGGTAGTATGGACATTTTAATGATGTTGATTCTACCAATCCATGAACACGGTATGTTCTGCCATCTGTTTATGTCTTCCTCTATCTCTTTTTTCAATGTCCTGTAGTTTTCTGAGTAGAGGTCTTTTACCTCTTTAGTTAAGTTTATTCCTAGGTAGCTTAATTATTTTGGTGCGATGGTAAATGGGATTGTTTTTCTAATCTCTCTTTCTGAAAGTTCACTATTGGTGTATAGAAATGCCTCAGATTTATGGGGTTAATTTTGTATCCTGCTACATTGCCAAATTCATGTATTAAGTCTAGTAGTTTTTTGATGGAGTCTCTAGGGTTTTGTATGTATAATATCATGTCGTCTGCAAATAAGGACAGTTTTACTTCCTCTTTTCCAATTTGGATGCCTTTTATTTCTTCTTCTTGTCTAATTGCAATGGCTAATACTTCCAGGACAATGTTGAACAGGATTGGTGAGAGTGGGCATCCCTGTCTTGTTCCTGTTCTTAGGGGAAATGGTATTAGTATTTGTCCATTGAGTATGATGTTGGCTGTGGGCCTGTCATATATGGCTTTTATTATGTTGAGGTATGATACTTCTATTCCCACCTTGCTGAGAGTTTTCATCAAAAATGGTTGTTGTATTTTATCGAAAGCTTTTTCTGCATCAATTGATATGACCATGTGGTTTTTTTTTTTTTTCAATTTGTTTAAGTGATGTATTAAGTTTATTGATTTGCGGATATTGTACCATCTTTGCATCCCTGGGATAAATCCTACTTGGTCATGGTGTATGATCCTTCTGATGTACTGTTGGATCCGATTTGCTAAGCTTTTGTTGAGGATTGTGGCATCTATGTTCATGAGGGATATTGGCCTGTAATTCTCTTTCATTGTGTTGTCTTTACCTGGTTTTGGTATTAGGGTGATGCTGGCTTCATAGAATGAGCTTCGAAGAGTTCCTTCCTTGAAAGTTTGGTAAAACTCCCCTGAGAAGCCATCTGGTCCTGGGCTTTTATTTGCTGGGAGCTTTTTGATGACTGCTTCAATTTCTTCCATAGTTATTGGCCTATTGAGATTTTTAGATTCTTCCTGATTGAGTTTTGGGATGTTGTATTTTTCTAGGAATTTGTCCATTTCCTCCAGGTTGTCTAGTTTGTTGGAGTAGAGTTGTCCGTGGTATTGTTTAACAATCATTTGTATTTCTGTGGGGTCTGTTGTTATTTCGCCTCTATCATTTCTGATTTGGTTTATTTGGGACCTCTCTCTTTGCTTCTTGGTGAGCCTGGCTAGAGGTTTGTCAATCTTGTTTATCCTTTCAAAGAACCAGCTCTTGGTTTCATTGATTTTCTGTATTGTTTTTTTGGTCTCTATGTCATTTATTTCTGCTATAATCATTATTATCTCCTTCCTTCTGCTCACTCTGGGGTTTTCTTGTTGCTCTCTTTCTAATTCTTTGAGCTGTAGAGTTAGATGATTTACTACCATTTTTTCTTGTTTGTTGAGGTAGGCCTGTAGAGCTATAAACTTCCCTCTCAGGACTGCTTTCATTGTGTCCCATAGGTTTTGGATTGTTGTGTTTTCATTGTCATCAGTTTCCAGAATGTTTTTAATTTCTTCTTTGATTTCATTGGTAACCCAATCAATATTTAATAACATGCTATTCAGCTTCAAAGTGTTTGAGTATTTTGGGTTGTTTTTATTGTAGTTTATTTCTAACATTGTGCCATCGTGGTCTGAGAAGAAGCTTTTTATGATTTCAATCTTCTTGAATTTGTGGATACTTTGCTTGTGACCCAATATGTGGTCTATTTTTGAATATGTCCCATGAGCACCTGAGAGGAATGTATATTCCATGGCTTTGGATTGAAGTGTTCTTGAAATGTCAATTAAGTCCATCTGATCTAGTGAGTCATTTAGGATTGCTGTTTCTTTGCTGATTGTTTGTCTAGCGGACTTATCCAGTGATGTCAGTGGTGTATTAAAGACTCCTACTATGATTGTATTGTTGTCGATCTCTCCTTTGATATCTTCCAGGAGTTTTTTATGAATTTGGGTGCTCCTGCATTGGGTGCATATATGTTTACCAGGGTTATATCTTCTTGTTGTATTGATCCCTTTAGTATTATGAAGTGGCCTTCCTTATCTTTTGTTATGGCCTTCACTTTGAGATGTATTTTGTCCGATATAAGTATTGCTACCCCAGCTTTCTTTTCCTTTCCATTTGCCTGAAAGATATTTTTCCATCCCTTCACTTTCAGTCTGTGTGAGTCCCTTCTAATGAGGTGGGTCTCATGTAGACAGCAAATGTATGGTTCATGTTTTTTTTTATCCATTCAGCCACTCGATGTCTTTTGGTTGGAGCATTTAGTCCGTTTACATTCAAAGTTATTATTGAAAGGTACTTGTTTGTAGCCATTTCTTTTTGTTTGTGTGGCTGTTTTCTTTCTGAGCTTTTTATTTCTTCTTTTTACACCAGTCCCTTTAGCATTTCTTGCATGGCTGGCTTGGTGGTGATAAACTCCCTTAGCCTTTTTTTGTCTGTGAAGCTTCTTATTTCCCCTTCAATTTTGAATGATAGCCTTGATGGATAGAGTATTCTTGGATTCAGTCTTTTGCATTGCATCACTTTGTAGATTTCCGTCCATTCTTTTCTGGCCTGATGTGTTTCTGTTGAGAAATCATTTGATAATCTAATGGGAGATCCCTTGTATGTAACTTTCTGTCTCTCTCTTGCAGCCTGTAAGATTCTCTCTTTGTCCTGAACATTTGACATGGTAATTATGATGTGTCTTGGTGTGGGTCTTTTCGGGTTCACCTTGTTTGGGACTCTCTGGGCTTGTGTGACTTTTTTCTTCCCCACCTCAGGGAAGTTTTCTGATATTATTTCTTTGAATAGGTTTTCTAATCCATGTTCATCTTTCTGTTGTTCTGGCACCCCTATTATTCGTATGTTGTTTCGTTTCATGTTGTCCCAAAGCTCCCTTAGGCTCTCCTCCTGTCTTTTAATTTTTTTCTCCAATTGCAGTACAGTTTGAGTGTGTTTTGCTTCCTTGTCTTCTAATTCACTAATTAGGTCCTCCGCTTCTCCTAGTCTACTGTTGATACGTTCAATGGTGTTTTTTATTGCAGCTATGTCGCTCTTCGTTTCTTCTTGAGACTTACTTAAGTTGTTGATTTTTTCATCTGTTTCTTCTAGCTGCTTGCATAAGTAGTTGATTTTTTCATCTGTTTCTTCTTGCTTCTTGCATATCCGGTGCATGTACTCTAGGACCCTTATTCTGAATTCTTTTTCCATCATGTTGCATGCCTCTGTCTCACTTAGCTGCTTTTCTGGCGAGTCCTCCTTTTCTTTCCTTTGGGGGTTTCTTTGTCTACCCATGTTTGATCTCACTGACATATCTATTTGTTGAGTCATTCAGTGGCTGCTCCCTGGGTGGCAGTGGCTGCTCCCTGGGTGGCATTGGCTCCTCAGGCTGTGGTTGCTCCTTGGGCAGTTGTGGTAGCAGCAGCTCCTCCATTGGTAGCAAGGCCTCTGGTGGGTGCTGTTCACAGCTGTGGTGGCTCTTCTGGCTGGTGGAGGGAGGCTTCACACACAGTAACTGTTCCCCAGACAGAGCGTGTGGTGATCAGGAGACCGCTGTTGCTTGAATCTGCTGCGTTGATTTAAAGGCACAAAATAAAACACAACACGGCACAACATACCAGGCACTGAACACGAATGTATTTATGATATTACTAACCCCAAATAAAGGTGGCCACCCAAGCTGAGTTAGGAGATAAGGAAGAAAGAAGAGAAAAAGGTAGAAGAGAAAAAAGAAAGAAAGAAAAAAAGAAAGAAAAGGAGTTCAAAAATGAAATTGGAAAAAGGGAGGGGAAAAAAGAAAAGGAAAAAAAATAAGAGAGAAAAGAGAATGAAGTATAAGAGGGGAAGAGACTATTTATATGAGGATAAAACTCCTATAGAACCGCCACTAATACCAACAAATTACAGCAACAGATTCCTGGAGATGAATACAAACTACAAACAACCAATAATATCAAGCGATGCAAAGGAAAACAGAAGCACAGAAATAACTGGGGGGGGTGGGGGGGCAGAAAAATAAAAAGAATAAGCAGAATAACCTCACAAACAATCCTAAAAAAAACCCCAATATACTCGTCAATCAAGCAAACAACAATAAAACAATAGAGAGAAAAGAAGAAGAAGAAGATAAAAATTTGGATAGTGAAGGAAGATAAGGGAAAGGTATATAAGGATTTAGAGCAGGGGATTGGACATAGGATATATAAGTAGGGTGAAATTTTGACAGGGGGTAAAAAGAATAGGGAAAATCTAAAGCTGGAGTAGGGTAAGAGAAACAGGACAACAAAAGGGAAAAAGTGGGGAAGAGGGTTTTAGCACCGAGGCAAATTGAGGTAGAGAAAAAATGTTGCTAAAGGAACGATGAAAATAGAATGGAGAACATTAGTTCCAAAATAAAATAAAGACAAAATAAAATGACACTTTAAAAAATGGTAAAATGGTAGCGGTAATAATACTAGTTAAAAATAAAAATGTAGTAATTGAAAGGGTAAAATCAGGTGATAGAGAAAAAGAAAAAAGAAAAAAAGAAAAAAAATGTTTTCTTAGTTAAAAGTTGAAAAAGTAATTAAAAAAATAAAAATAAAAATGTGCAGTAATGCAGGTGCTTCAGATCTTCTACTCTTCTTTTTGGCACGCCCGGAATTCAGGAGAATGTTGAATTTCCCTCTGATACACTGTTCCTCCGTGTTGTAAGCCACAGTCCTGATTTTAAGGCAGGCCTTATTGGTTCCCCTTACTGCCTTATCTGTATTTACAGAAGAGTCAGTTCGTGGCTCTGCCTCTGGGTGGCAGTGTGTCTGGATTTACCTCCGAAGCTATAAGTCCTCTCTGACCAGGAGTTCTCTATTGTACCTGAACCAGGTCCTCCCAGAGCTGGTTCCCCAGGCGCCACTCCCAGCTCTGTTTCCCAGGCTCCCCAAAAACAATCTTCCCCTACAAGCTCCACTAGCGACCCCAACTGGGCAATCACATGCACTGGGTTCAACAATCAAACTCACAGATTTAAGAAGAAGTGTGTAAACAACAGCCTGGGAAGCTGTGCGAACTCGCAGGGCTCCACGTTCCAGATCCACACAGAGTCTCTGCACGCACTCTGGCCCCTGGCACCAAGTAGCCGGCTGCCTGGGAAAGTCTGAGGTTGCCCCTTTGCATTCAGTCAAATTATGGGCTTATTTATAGTGTTACCTTCTACCAGCAGCCCTGCCGGAGCCCTCCCCACTTGCGGGTCACACTGGCCTCAATGGCGCGGACTTTGGGGGGGGCGCAGATACCTCCCCCCCCTGCGCGAGTTCTTCGCTCCAACCTGAATTGCAAACCGCACCTTTGGGGGAAGTCTAACTTTTCCATGGGGAGAAGCAGGTCTCCTCTGAGTTCATGTAGTCGCGCTGCTTGAGAGCCGTTGCCTCTGGGTTAGTAGCTGATCTCTGGATGCGGATAACAGCTACTCAAGATGGCGCGGTCTCGCCGCTGAGCTGGCGCCCAGGGGGAGGTTTCAGCCTCAATATCTAGCCATCCCCATTTTCTAGGAGTTCTCTGTCTTTCCTGGTTGCAGACTGTCTCTCAGCTGAATCTCCTCTGCTTGTTCGGGCTGTATGTTACCAGTTTCAGCTGCTTGCCCTTATCTGCTCCAGGACAAAGCACCAACACGTCCGTCTAAACCTCCGCCATTTTTCTTCCTTTTCTTTTCTTTGGGGGTTTCTTTGCCTACCCATGTTTGATCTCACTGACATATTTAGATGTTGAGTTGTTCAGTGGCTGCTCCCTGGGTGGCAGTGGCTCCTTGGGCTGTGGTTGCTCCTCGGGTGATTGCGGTAGCAGCTGCTCCTCAGTTGGCAGCAGCTCCTCTGGTGGGTGCTGTTCACAGATGTGGTGGCTCTTCTGGCTGTTGGGGGGAGGCTTCATGTACAGCTGCTGTTCCTCAGACAGAGGGTGTGGTGATCAGGAGGCTGCTGTTGCTTGGATCTGCTGCGTTGATTTAAAGGCACAAAATAAAACACAACAAGGCACAATGTACCAGGCACTGAACACAAATATATTCACTATATAAATAACCCCAAATAAAGGTGACCACCCGAATTAAGAGGATTAGGGGATAAGGAAGAAAGAAGAGAAAAAGATAAAAGAGAAAAAAGAAAAGAAAAGAAAAATAAGAAAAAAAAGGAGTGCAAAAATGAAATTGGGAAAAAAGATGGGGGGAAAAAAAGAAAAAAGAAAGAGCAAAAAGAGAGAATGAAGTAGAAGAGGGGAAGAGACTATTTGTATGAGGAGAAAACTCCGATAGAACTGCCACTAATCCCAACAAATTCCAGCAACAGTTCCCTGGAGATGAATGCAAACTACAAACAACCAATGATATCAAGAGAGGCAAGGGAAAACAGAAGCACAAAAATAACCGGGTGGGGGGGAGGGGGCGGGGAGGGAGGGGATAAACCAGCAGAAAAAAAGAAAAAGAAAAAGAAAAACAACCTCACAACCAGTCCTAAAAAACACACAAAACAAAACAAAACAAAAAGACAATATACTCAACAATCAAGCAAACAGCAAGAAAAAAATAGAAAGATAATAGAAGAGAAAAAAAATGTTTGGATAATGAAGAAGGATAAGGGATAGGTCTATATGGATTTAGAGCAGTGGATTGGAAATAGGATATATAAGTAGGGTGAAATTTTGACAGGGGGTAAAAAGACGGAATAGGGAAAATCTAAAGCAGGAATAGGGTAAGAGAAACAGGACATCAAAAGGAAAAAGTGAGAAAGAGGGTTTTAGCATAGAGGTAAAATTGAGGTAGGGAAAATTGATGCTAAAGGAACAATGAAAATAGAATGGAGAACACTAATCCCAAAATAAAATAAAGATAAAATAAAATGGCACTTTAAAAAATGGTAAAATGGTAGCAGTAATAATACTGGTTAAAAATAAAAATGTAGTAATTAAAAGGGTAAAATCAGGTGATGGAAAAAGAAGAAAAAGAAAAAAATTAGTTTCTTAGTTAAAAGGCGAAAAAAGAAAAAAAAGGAAAAATTTGCAGTAGTGAAGGTCTTTTGGTTCTTCTTCTCTTTAGTCTGGCTGGCCTTAGTCCTGCCAGGTATTCAGGAGAGTGTTGAATTTCCCTGCGATACACTGTTCCTCCATGTTGTAAATCACAGTCCTGATTTTAAAGCAGGCCGTATTTGTGATCCAGACTGTCTTAATTTGTGTTCACCTAAGAGTCAGTTTGTGGCTCAGCCTCTGGGTGGCAGTGTTTTTGGGTTGGCCTCTGAGGCTATACGGCTTCTCTATCCAGCAGCAAGGGTTTATTTTCTCTATTGCACTTAAAACTGGTTTGGGGAGGTCAACTGCCCAGAGTTGGTTCTTTAATTGTTACCCTGCTCTGTGTTGTTGGTGGGACTGAAATTCCCTCTATAGGCCAGACCCTGGTAACTCCCAGGGACTAATCAGATTATTTTAATCCTTTATCTCATTCAGGGTGGAATCTGGGTGTGGCTGTGCTCCTTGCCTGGGTGCTGGGGGGAGGAATTCTACCCTCCGGAGAGAATGGCTGCCCCAGTCCTGGGCCCAGGGGTGTCTCAGCACTCAATTCGCTGCCACCTCTCCTGGTCCCCCCTCTCTCCTCAACCTCTCCCCAGATTCCACTCATCCGCACCTTCTCCCTCTCTTCAGCACAGGTGAGTGTCTGTATCCGAACTGTCCTATGAGCAGGGTTCAGTGAAAACAAAGAAACAAACAAACGCTGGCCGGCCACGGAAACGCTCCTCTCTTACCAGCACTGCATGATCTGGTCAGCTCCTCAGGCTGCCCCCTTTAGGCTCAGTCCTCCGTAATCACAGAACCCAAATCTCAAATCCCCTGACACCAGCAATCCCGCTGAACTCCTTTCCCCAGTCAGGGGCTGTGTCTGTCCCAAGAGACACGGCTGTCTGCCATATGGTCTCCCTCCGACCCTCTGGGCTAAGAGGTCTGGCAAACTTTCCTGCCCAGATCCCTGGTTTTTTACCTTTCCAGGGGAGCTCAGCCCTTCCCGGCTGCAAACCATCTCACCAGCTGAGTAATTTCGCCAATTCGGGGTGGGTGTTATTAGTTTCAGCTGCTTACTCCATTTGCTCCCGGACAAGACCTGGAACACGTCTGCCTATATCGCCGCCATCTTGCTTCCGGACCTCTATCCCAGGAGTTTTAAATGGAAACCTTAAAAAAGCAGTCTCCTTTTTCTACATCCTACTCCACGAATTAGAGTTGTCTTATATAAGGAGTTTGACTGGAGCATTTAGCTATACTGAAAAGAGAAGGGAAACCCGGCTAGTGTGGCTCAATGAACCAGGAGGTCACGGTTCCATTCCTGGTCAGGGCACATGCCCAGGTTGTGGGTTGTTGTTTTCTTGATGGTTTCTTTTGCTCTGCAGAAGCTTTTTATTCTGATGTAATACCATTTGTTTATTTTTTCCTTAGTGTCTCTTGCCCTAGGATCTGTGTCTGTAAAGATATTGCTATGACATATGTCTGCAATTTTTCCACCTATGGAGTCTTGTAGGATTTTTATGGTTTCCCATCTTACATTCAAGTCCTTTAGCCATTTCGACTTTGTTTTTGTGTATGGTGTAAGTTGGTGATCTAGTTTCATTTTTTTCGTGTATCTGACCAAATTTCCCAGCACCATTTATTAAAGAGGCTGTTTTGATTCCATTGTAGGGTCTTGCCTCCTTTGTCAAATATTTATTGAGTATAATGGTTTGGGTCCTCTCCTGGCTCCTCTATTCCATGCCAATGTTCTATAAGTCTGTTCTTGTGCCAGTACGAGGAAGGTTTGACAAACCATGGCTTGGTAATATAGTCTGATGTCTGGTATTGTGATCCCTCCAACTTTGTTCTTTCTCAGGATAGCAGTGGCTATTTGGGGTCTTTTTTTATTCCAGATGTATTTTTGGAGAGTTCGTTCTAGATCTGTGAAATATGCCATTGGCATTTTATTTTAATTTTTTTAAAATATATTTTATTGATTTTTTACAGAGAAGAAGGGAGAGGGATAGAGAGGTAGAAACACCGACTAGAGAGAAACATCGATCAGCTGCCTCCTGTACGCCCCCTACTGGGGATGTGCCCACAACCAAGGAACATGTCCTTGACCGGAACCTGGGACCCTTGAGTCCATAGGCTGACATTCTATCCACTGAGCCAAACCAGTTAGGACAGCCATTGGTATTTTAATAGGTTTTGCAGTGAATCTATAGATTGCTATAGGTAATATGGACATTTTAATGATGTTGATTCTACCAATCCATGAACATGCTATGTTCTTCCATTTGTTTATGTCTTCCTCTATCTCTTTTTTCAATGTCCTGTAATTTTCAGGGTACAGGTCTTTTACATCCTTGGTTAAGTTTATTCCTAGGTATCTTAATACTTTTGGTGCAATGGTAAATGGGAGTGTTTTTTCATTTCTCTCTCTGTGAGTTCATTATTGGTGTATAAAAAGGCCATTGTTTTCTGGGTGTTAATTTTGTATCTTGCTACATTGCCAAATTCATTTATTAGTAGTTTTTTAATGGAATCTTTGGAATTTTCTATGTATAATATCATGTCGTCTGCAAATAAGGACAGTTTTACTTCTTCTTTTCCAATTTGGATGCCTTTTATTTTGTCTTCTGGTTTGATCGCTATGGCTAGTACTTCTAGTACTATGTTGAACAGGAGTGGTGAGAGTGGGCATCCTTGTCTTTTTCCTGTTCTTAGAATAAATGGATTTAGATTTTGCCCATTGAGTATGATGTTGGCTGTAGGATTGTCATATAAGGCTTTTATTACATTGAAGTATGATCCATCTATTCCTACTTTGCTGAACATTTTTATCAAGAAAGTGTGTTGGATTTTGTCAAATGCTTTTTCTAAATCGATTTATATGATTATGTGATTTTCGACTCTCAGTTTGTTTATGTGATGTATCACATTTATTGATTTGCGAATATTGAACCATCTTTGCATCCCTGTAATAAGTCCCACTTGGTCATGGTGTATGATCTTTCTAATGTATTGCTGAATCCGATTGTTGAGGATTTCAGCATCTATGTTCATATACTATATTGCTCTGTAGTTCTCTTTTATTGTGGTGTCTTTATCTGGTTTTGGGGTTAGGGTAATGCTGGCTTCATAGGAAGAGCTTGGAAGTGTGCCTTCCACTTGAATATTTTGGAAAAGTCTGAGGAGGATAGGTTTTAGTTCTTCTTTGAATGTTTGGTAGAACTCCCCTGTAAAGCCATCTGGACTAGGGCTTTTGTTTGCTGGAAGATTTTTGATCACTCTTTCAATTTCTTCAGTAGTTAATGACCTATTCAGGTTTTTTACTCTTCTTGGTTGAGTTTTGGGAGCTTGTATTTTTCTAAGAATATGTCCATTTCCTCTAGGTTGTCCATTTTTTTGGAATAGAGTTGTTCATAGTATTTTTTCATAATCATTTGTATTTCTGTGGGATCAGTTGTTATTTCTCCTCTTTCATTTCTGATTTTGTTTTTTAGGGTCCTCTCTCTTTTCTTCTTGGTAAGCCTGGCTAGAGGTTCATCAATCTTGTTTATCCTTTCCAAGTACCAGCTCTTGGTTTTATTGATCTTTTGTATTTTTTTTTTTTTGTCTCTATGGCGTTCATCTCCACTCTGATCTTTATTATTTCCTTCCTTCTGCCTATGCTGGGCTTTTCTTGTTGCTCTCTTTCTAACTCTTTGAGTTGTAGGGTTAGATAACTTATTACCATTGTTTCTTATTTTTTGAGGAAGGCCTGTAGAGCTATGAACTTCTCTCTGAAGAGGAAAGTTGGGTTTTCATTGTCGTTTGTTGCCATGATGCTTTTTATTTCTTCTTTGATCTCTCTGGTAACCCAGTCATTGTTTAATAGCATGCTATTTAGCCTCCAGGTGTTTGATTTTTATTGTTTTTATTGTAGTTGATTTCTAGTTTTATGCCATTGTGTTCTGAGATGGTGCTTGATATGATTTCTATCATCTTGAATTTGAAGAGACTTTGACTGTGACCCAATATATGGTCTATCTTTGAAAATGACCCATGTTCACTTGACAGGAATGTATATTCTGTGGCTTTTTGGTGAAATGTTCTGAAGATGTCAATTAATTCCATCTGATCTAGTGAGTCATTTAGGATTGATGTTTTTTTGCTGATTTTTTGTTTAGATGATTTGTCCAATGGTGATAATGGGGTATTAAAGTCCCCTACTATGACTGTATTATTATCATTCTCTCCCTTGAAATCCTCCAGAAGTTTGTTTTGTGTGTGTGTGTGTATGTGTATATTTATATTTATATATTTATATTTATATTTATATTTATATTTATATTTATATTTATATATATTTGGGTGCTCCCCTATTGGGTGTGTATATGTTTACCAGAGTTACATTTTCTTGTTGGATTGCTCCCTTTAATATTTTGAAGTGGCCTTCCTTATATCTTGTTATGTCCATCACATTGATATCTAATTTGTCAGATATAAGTATTGCTTCCCCAGCTTTATTTTCATTTCCATTTGCTTGAGAAATCTTTTTCCATCCCTTCACTATCAGTCTGTGTGAGTCCTTTTTTCTGTGGTGGGTTTCCTGTAAACAGCAGATATATGGGTCACGTTTTCTTATCCACTCAGCTACCCTATGTCTTTTAATTGGGGCTTTTAATTCATTAACATTTAAAGTTATTATTGATAGGTACTTGTTTGTTGCCATTTTTATTCTTTATGCCTGTGTTCCTTGTTTGTTTCCTATTTCTTCTTTTTGCACCAGACCCTTTAGCATTTCTTGCATTGCTGGTTTGGTGGTAATAAACTCCCTTAGCCCTTTTTTGTCTGTGAAGCCCCTTATTTCACCCTCAATTTTGATTGATAGCCTTGCTGGGTACAGTATTCTTGGATTCAGACCCTTTCCTTTGCATGAGTTCGTATATTTCATTCCATTCCCTTCTTGCCTGATGTGTTTCTGTTGAGAAATCAGTTGCTAGTCTGATGGGGGATCCTTTGTAGGTAACTTTCTGTCTCTTTCTGGCTGCTTTTAAGATTCTTTGTTGTTAGTGTTTGCAAATTTAATTATAATGTGCCTGGGTGTCGGTCATTTGGGGTTCATTTTGTTTGGGACTCTGTGAGCTTCTAGGATTCGTGGGAGATTTTTCTTCCCTATATTAGGGAAGTTTTCTGTCATTATTTCTTCAAACATGTTTTCTATTCCTTGCTCAGTTTTCTCTCCTTCTGGCATCTCTATTATGCATCAGTTGTTTCGTTTTCTGTTGTCCCAAAGTTCCCTTAGGCTCTCCTCCTGTTTTTAAATTTTTTTTCTAGATGCTGCTCTGCTTGGGTATTTTTTCCTACCTTGTCTTCTAGCTCACTGATGCAGTCCTCTGCTTCTTCTAGTCTACTCTTGATGCTTTCTATTGAGTTCTTTATAGCAGCGATGCCATTTTTCATTACTTCTTGGTTCTTCTTCATTTCCTCTTGGTTCTTACACATATTGTTGAATTTGTCTTCTATTCTTTTCAGCCAACTTTATAACCATTTCTCTGAATTCTTTCTCTGACATATAGCTTGCCTCTTTTTCATTTACTTCCTTTTCTGGTGATGCCTCCTTTTCTTTCATTTGTGAGCTGTTTCTTTTTCTCCCCATGGTCTCTCTTCTCTTGGTGTCTGGTTATGTAGCTCTCTCTCTCTCTCCTGCATTGATTTAAAGTCATAAAATACAACACAACAAGGAACAACACACAAGGCACTTAATACAAATGTATTCACCATACTAATAACCCCAAATAAAGGTGACCACATGAGAAAAGATAATTAGGGGATAAGAAAAAAAAGTGCAAAAGTGATATTGAGAAAAGGAAAAAGAAGTAAGTGAGAGAAGAAAGAGAATAAAAAAAAGAAGGAGGGAACAACTATTTATATGGGGAGAAAACTCCAGTAGAACAACAACTAATCCCCAAAATTCAAACAACAAACACCCAGAGATGAATGCAAACTACAAAAAACAACTAATAACAAGCGAGGAGAGGAAAAACAGAAGCAAAAAATAAAGACAAAAACAAAATTTTTTAAAAAAGGAAACAATATCACAAACAGGCAAAAAAAATCTCATCAACAATCAAGCAAACAACAACAATAGGACAGAGAAAAAGCAAGGCAAAACAAAATAAAACAAAAAAACATAGTACAAAAAAAACCAAAAAATAATAACAACAACATTAAAAACAAAACAAAAAGAGAGGGAAGAGAGAAAAATTTTGATACTGAAGAAGGTGAAGAGAGAGGTGTGTATGGACTTGGAGCAGGGGATCAGAAATTAGATTTATAAGTAGGATAAATTTTTAACAGGTGGCAAAAAGAAGGAATTGGGAAAATCTAACACAGGAATAGGGTAAGAGAACAGGACAACAAAAGGGGAAACATGAGTGATGGAGTGTGGCATAAAGGTAAAGTTGAGATAGAGTAAAATGATTCTAAAGGAAGAATGAAAATAGAATGTAGAACATTAATCCCAAAATAAATAAAGAGAAAATAAAATGGCACTTTTTTAAATGTTAAAATAGTAGTAGTAATAATACTAATTAAAAATAAATATATAATAATTAAGAAGGTAAAATCAAGTAAGAAAAAAAAGAAAGAAATTATTTTCTTAATAAAAGGTGTAAAAATAAAAATGTGTAGTAGTGAAGGTCATTCATTTTCTCTACTCTTCTGTTTGGCACACATTTTCTTGTCAGGTAGTCAGGACAGTATTGAAGTTCCCTACTATACACTGCTCTTCTGTGTTGTAAACCACAGTCCTGTTTTAAAGCAGGCACTATTTCTTTGTTTCCCAGACTGCCTTTATTTGTGTTTACAGAAGGAGTCTATTTGTGATTCAGCCCCTGGGTAGCAGTGTTTCTGGATTGACCTCTGGGGCTATAAGTCCTCTCTAGCCAGTATTTAGCTTTTGTTTTACCTGTCGCACTTAATACTGGTTTGGGACAATCAAATGCCCCAGAGCTGGTTCCCTGAACGTTACTCCCCACTCTGAGCCCCAGGTTCCACAAAAACAACTTTCCCCTGCACTCTCTGAGAGTGTCCCCAATTGGGTGATCCTATGTAT
>NW_005871098.1:2132089-2161553 GCF_000147115.1 Myotis lucifugus
CGGGTCACGCTGGCCTCTATGGGCGCGGATTTTGGAGGGTGTGTAGATTTCCCCCTGCGCCCGTGTGCGCGTTTCTCGCTCCAACCTGAACTGCAAACCGCACCTTTAGGGTAAGTCTAACCTTTCCGTGGAGGGGTGCAGATCTCCTCTGGGCTCTTACAGTCGCGTTGCTTGCGAGTCGTTGCCTCCGGGTTGGTAGCCGCCGGGTTAGTAGCCGATCTCTGGATGCCGGTAACAGCTGCCGAAGATGGCGCAGTCTCGCCGCTGCGCTGGCGCCCATGGGGAGGTTTCAGCCTCAATCTCTAACCATCCGCATTTTTTAGGAGTTCTCTGTCTTTCCTGGCTGCAGACTGTCTCTCAGCTGAACCTCCCCAGCTTGATCGGGCTGATTGTTACCCGTTTCAGCTGCTCGCCCCTATCTGCTCCAGGATAAAGCACCAACACGTCCATCTAAGCCTCCGCCATTTCCATTTTTAGTTTTTTGAGGAAACTCCACACTGTTTCCCACAGTGGCTGCAGCAGTCTGCATTCCCACCAGCAGTGCAGGAGGGATCCTTTTTCTCCACATCCTCACCAGCAATTGTCGTTTGTTGATTTGTTTATGATAGCCATTCTGACAGGTGTGAGATGGTACCACATTGTCAAAGTACCAGCCATTGTGATCAGACAAGAAGAAGAAATAAAAGGCATCCAAATTGGAAAAGAAGAATTAAAACTATCCTTATTCGCAGATGACATGAGACTGTACATAGAAAATCCTAAAGACTCCATCAAAAAATTATTAGACTTAATGAATGAATTCAGCAATGTAGCAGGATACAAAATTAACGCCAAGAAATCTATGGCATTTCTATACACCAATAGTGAACATACAAAAATACAGATTTAAAAAGCAATCCTATTTATCATTGCACCAAAAAAATTAGGATACCTGGGAATAAACTTAACTAAAGAGGTAAAAGACCTATACAAGGAAAACTACAGAACACTGAAAAAGGAGACAGAGGAAGACATAAACAGATGGAAGAACATAGTGTGTTCATGGAGTGGTAGAATCAACATCATCAAAATGTCCATACTGCCCAAAGCTATCAATAGATTCAATGCACTCCCCATTAAAATACCAACAGCATATTTCACAACCTGGTACTGGCACAAGAACAGACACATAGACCAATGGAACAGAACTGAGAACCCAGAAATAGACCTAAGCCATTATGCTCAATTAATATTTGACATAGGGGCCACAAGAATACAATGGAGTCAAGACAGTCTCTTCAATAAATGGTGTTGGGAAAATTGGACAGATACTTACAAAAAAAATGAAACTAGAACACCAACTTACATCATACACAAAAATAAACTCAAAATGGATAAAGGACTTAAATGTAAGACGGGAAACTGTAAAAATATTAGAGGAATCCACGTGCAGCAAAATCTCAGACATACCGAAGCAATTTCTTCACTGATACTGCTCGTAGGGCAATGGAAACTAAAGAGAAAATAAACAAATGGTACTACATCAAAATAAAAACCTTTTGTACAGCAAAAGAAACCATCAGCAAAACAACAAGAAAGCCTACTGCATGGGAGAACATATTTGCCAATGTTATCACCAATAAGGGTTTAATCTCCAACATTTATAGGGAACTCATACAACTTAACAAAAGGAAGATAAACAACCTAATCAAAAAATGGGCAATGAACCTAAATAGAATACTTTTCCAAAGAAGACAGAAGGAAGGCCAAGAGACAAATGAAAACATGCTCAAAGTCACTAATTATCTGAGAGATACAAATCCATAATATTTTTCATAGTGGCTGCACCAGTCTGTATTCCCACTAGTACACAGGAGGGTTCCTTTTTCTCCACATCCTCGCCAGCACTTGTTCTTTGTTGATTTGTTGATGATAGCCATTATGACAGGTGTGAGTTGGTACCTCATTGTCATTTTGATTTGCATCTATCAAGTGATTAATGATTTTGAGCATGTTTTCATAATTCTATTGGCCTTCTGTATGTCCTCTTTCAAAAAGTGTCTATAAAGGTGTTTTTCCCATTTTCTGATTGGATTGTTTATCTTCCTTTTGTTAAGTTGTAGGAGTACCCAGTAAATTTTGGAGATTAAACCAATATCAGAGCTAACATTGGCAAATATGTCCTCCAATACAGTGGGCATCCTTGCTGTTTTGTTGATGGTTTCCTTTGCTGTGCAGAAGCTTTTTATTTTAATGTAGTCCCATTTGTTTATTTTCTCCTTGGTTTCCATTGCCCTAGAACAGGGGCTGGGCAACCTTTTAGTGAGTGCTTGCCAAAACCAGCAAAATCTCTGACTCAAATTCTTCTGCGTGCCAACCCTAATTTTTGAGAACATGTAACGCCCACTTGATATCTCTTAAGGTGTACGTATGTGAAGAACCTTGAAGAAATAATAAAATTCATTTGAGCGACAAAAACACAGTATATGATGATGAAAAATACATTTATTTTTAATGTATACATGTACACTGATAGTCCGACAGAAAACTTTATGACTCCGTTTGATATTATCAGTGGGACTTTTGCTGCTACATCACTGATGACAGAGATTTTACATCAGGTTTATATTTCGTGACCTTCAGAGATATGCACGAGCTACTACTTTCACCCGTCAGGCTATTCCTATTACGAGACTTAAAATTCATCACTTCGAACAAAGATTCACAAACGTCTGTGGATGAAAACATGGAGAGTAACGCTGTTGCAAAGTTTTTTAAACAGAAAAAATTTTCTGGAATGGCATTCTAAGTCCTCAATAATTCGTTTTCAACAATTCTCTCTGGTACTCCTGTCTCTAATCACTTTTTTTCAATGTTTTCCAAGTCAACTCTAAGATCAATAAATTTCTGCTTCCAAAATGAGCTACTCTGAAATTCAATCAACTGCATTTCAACGTCAGCCATGTTTATGGTCTTTAAGATAACTTGTTATGTAAAATTATTTATTTATCTAAGATGCACCTACACTGAATTTATCTGAAAAGTAAAAAAGTCGATATTAAGAAAAAAATTGTAAATGGAAGATTATAAGAGAGGATTTTGCATGCCAGCAAAAGTTACTGGCCTGCCATGTTTGGCACCCGTGCCAGAGGTTGCCCACCCCATGCCCCAGAAGCTGTATTGGTAAAGATATTGCTATTACATATATCTGATATTTTGTTACCTATGGATTCTTCTAAGATTTTTATGATTTCCCATCTTGCATATAAGTTCTTTATATATTTTGAATTTATTTTTGTGTATGGTGTAAGTTGGTGGTCTAGTTTCATTTTTTTGCATGTATCTGTCCTATTTCCCAGCACCATTTATTGAAGAGACTGTCTTGACTCCATTGTATTCTTGTGGCCCCTGTGTCAAATATTAATTGAGCATAATGGCTTGGGTCTATTTCTGGGTTCTATGTTCTGTTCCATTGGTCTATATGTCTATTCTTGTGCCAGTACCAGGAAGTTTTGAGAACAGTGGCTTTCATAATATAGCTTCATTTCTGGTATTGTGATCCATCCAATTTTGTTCTTCTTTCTCAGAATTGCTACAGCTATTCCCGGTCTTTTTTTATTCCACATGAATTTTTGTAGAGTTTGTACTAGGTCTGTGAAATATGCCATTGGTGTCTTAATGGGGATTGCATTAAATCTATAGATTGCTTTGGGTAATATGGACATTTTAATGATGTTGCTCTTACCAATCCATGAAAATGGTATGTTCTTCCCTTTGTTTATGTCTTTGTCTATCTCTTTTTTCAATGTCCTGTAGTTTCTGAGTATAATATACTTCTTTTACCTCCTTAACAAAGTTTATTCCTAGGTATCTTAATTTTTTTGATACAATGTTAAGTGGGATTTTTTTTTAGTTTCTCTTTCTGTGTGTTCATTATTGGTGTATAAAAAAGCCATATATTTATGTGTGTTAATTTTGTATCATGCTACATTGTCAAATTAATTTATTAAATCTACTAGTATTTTGGTGGAGTCTTTGGGGCTTTCTATGTACAATATCATGTCATCAGTGAATAATTACAGTTTTACTTCTTCTTTTCCAATTTGGATGCCTTTTAATTCTTCTTCTTGCCAGATTGCTATGGCTAGTATTCCAGTACTATGTTGAACAGGAGTAGTGAGAGTGGGCATCCCTGTCTTGTTCCTATTCTTAGGGGGAATGGTTTTAGTTTTTGCCCACTGAGTATGATGTTGGCTGTAGGTTAGTCATCTAAGGGTTTTATTATGTTAATGTATAATCCTTCTAGTCCCAATTTGCTGAGAGTTTTTATCAAGAAAGTGTGTTGGAAGTTGTCAAATATTTTTCTGCATCAATTGATATGATTATGCAATTTCTGTCTCTCAATTTGTTTATGTGATGTATCACATTTATTGATTTGCAGATATTGTACCATCCTTGCATCCCCAGAATAAATCACACTTGGTCATGGTGTATGATTTTTCTAATGTAATGCTGTTTTCGATATGCTAGGATTTTGAGTATTTTAGAATCTGTGTTCATCAGAGATATTGGCCTATAGGGTCTTGTAGGGTCTTTTTCTGGTTTTTGGGTTAGAGTAATTCTGGCTTCATAGAAAAAGCTTGGAAGTGTTCCTTCCTCTTGAATTTTTTGGAATAGGCTCAGAACGATTGGTTTTAGTTCTTCTTTTAATGACTGGTAAAACTCCCCTGTGAAGCTGTCTGGTCCAGGGCTTTTGTTTGCTAGAAGTTTTTTGATTATTGCTTCAATTTCCTCCATAGTTATCAGCCTATTGAGATTTTTTTTTATTCTTCCTGATTGAGTTTTGGAAGATCTTATTTTTCTAGGAATATGTCCTTCTTCAAGGTTGTCCAGTTTGTTGGAGTAAAGTTGCTCATAGTATTTTTTTAAAGTCTTCTGAATTTCTGTGGTGTCTGTTGTTATTTCGCCTTTTTCATTTCTGATTTTGTTTATTTAGGTCCTCTCTCTTTGCTTCTTGGTGATTCTGGCTAGACGTTCATCAATCTTGGTTATCCTTTCAAAGAACCAGGTCTTGGTTTCATTCATCTTTTGAACTGTTTTTTTTGTTTTTTTGTTTTTTGTTGTTTTTTTGTTTTTGTTTGTTTGTTTTGGTCTCTATGTCTTTTATTTCCACTCCGATCTTTATTATTTCCTTCCTTCTGCTCACTCTGGGCATTTCTTGCTGCTCTCTTTCCAATTCTTCAAGTTGCAGAGTTAGATAATTTATTACCAGTTTTTGATTGTTTGTTTTTGTTTTTTGAGATATGCCTCTAATGCTATGAACTTACCTCTCAGGAATGCTTTCACTGTGTCCCACAAATTTTGGATTGTTGTGTTTTCATTGTTATTTTTTCCAGTATGTTTTTTATTTCTCCTTTGTTCTCTTTGGTAACCCAATCATTGTTTAACAGCATGCTATTTAGCCTCCAAATGTTTGCATTTTTTGGGTTGTTTTTATTGTAGTTTATTTCTAATATTATGCCATTGTGATCTGAGAAGATGCTTGATATGATTTCAATCTTCTTGAATTTGGAGAGACTTTGTGTCACAATATGTGGTCTATCTTTGAAAATGTTCATGTGAAAGAAAGGGAGACTCAGGAAGATGGCAGCTGGCAGGATGGACGTGAGGGAGAGGATGTGAGTGAGTGAGAGGGTGAAGCGAGAGTGTGTATGCATGTGGTGTGTGTGTGAGTGAGTGAGGGACAATTAAATCCAACAGGAGTAGCAGGGGCTGGCAGACCAGACTCTCCTGGACAGGGAGCACTTACCATCACAGCAGACACTGGCTGGGGTGCGGGACTTGGGCACAGATCCCATGCCATCTTAAAGAGGAGAGTGGCCTCATCTAGGAACTCATCAATACCACCACCCAGACAGCCCTTGGATACTGCCCGCGACCTGGCAGCCACTCCAGCCAAAATCCTACAGCCCCACCCATAGGCCTGCAGACCCTAAGATTTGCACCTCCAAAGGAGCTCTGCTCCTTCAGCAGTAAGTGCAGCTTACCCCTCCTCAGTGGCAGACCTCTAGACACCACATTCGCACGTTTCCAGTGCACAAGCCTCTGGAGCCCACCACCCCACAGGCAGCTCCTGGGAGCCACTGCGAGTCCCCGCTGGGTGCGATATTGTACAGACAGTGGTGCACTGCCCCAGAGTAGAAATTCTGAAATCACTCTTCCTGAATAACTGCCCACAGACACTGTCACACAACTTCAGCGCCAGGGCCCCTCATGGTGTGACAGAACTCCATGTTGCAAACGCACTGCCACAGACGTGTGTTTCCAACAGGCAGGCATCTGGAACCCACCACCCCACAGGCAGATTTTGGGAGCCACTGCAAGCCTTGCTGGGTGTGATATTGTGCAAATGGGGGTGCACTGCCCCGTAGCAGAAATTCTGGATTGACTCTTCCTGAATAACTGCCCACAGACACTGTCACACAACTTCAGCGCCAGGGCCTCTCAGAGTACTTCAGAGCTCCGTGCCACAAACACACCACGGGTACTCCTGTGAGCTGACACTGGGAGCTTGTGTATCCAACCACAGGCACAATAGCAAAAACTGAGTCTTCCCACCCCACAGCTGCAGAACTCTGGACACTACAGTTGTGCTTTTCCAGCACGCAGGCCTCCTGAGCCCACCACACCACAGGCAGTTCTTGGGTGCCACTGTGAGCCTCTGTTGGGCAAGCTCTTATCCAAACAAGGATGCGCTGCACCAGCAGTAGAAATTCTGAATATCTGGATACCTGCCTACAGATGCCTCAATTGCTTGTCTTCAACCAGGGCCCTTCAGAGTGTGTCAGGGCATCGCACTGGTAAGCATGCCCCGGGTGCCCCTGAGAGCTGCCACTGGGAGCATGTGTATCCAACCACAGGCACAGCAACAAAAACTGAGTCTTCCCACCCTACAGCTACAGAACTCTGGACACCACAGTTGTGCCTTTCCAGTATGCAGGCCTCCTGAGCCCCAACACCCCAACAGACAGCTCCTGGGTACCACCGTGAGCCCCTGCTGGGCACATGCGATTTCAACTAAAGACGAAAGGCAGCAAAAATTGGGACATCCCCCTTCCTGGCTGCTGATATCTGGACACTGCAGTTGCACCTTTCCAGCTAACAGGCCTACATCAAGAAAACCCAAATAGCTCAAGTATGGAGCTACGCTAGATTACCAATCTCAGGAGGTAAAAGACCTCTACTTAGAAAACTAAAGGATGTTGAAAAAAAGAGATAGAGGAAGACATAAACAGATGGGAGAACATACCATGTTCTTGGATTGGTAGAATCAACATAATTAAAATGTCCACTACCTAAAGCAATCTATAAATTCAACGCACTCCCCATTAAAATACCAACGGCATATTTCACTGACTTAAAACGAACTCTCTAAAAATTCATCTGAAATAATTTTTTTAAAAAAGACTCCGAGTAGCTGCAGCAATTCTGAGAAAGAAGAACAAAGTAGGAGGGACCTCAATACCAGATATCAAGCTGTATTACAAAGCCACTGTTCACAAAACTGCCTGGTACTGGCACAAAAACAGACATATAGATCAATGGAACAGAATAAAGAACCCAATAATTGACCCGAACCACTATGCTCAATTAATATTTGACAAAGGAGGCATGAAGATACAATGGAGTCCAGACAGTCTCTTCAATAAATGCTGTTGGGAAAATTGGACAGATACATGCAAAAAAATTAAACTAGGCCACCAACTTACACCATACACAAAAATAAACTCAAAATGGATAAAAGACTTAAATGTAAGACGGGAAGCCTTAAAAATACTAGAGGAATCCAAAGACAACAAAATCTCAGACTTATGCCGAAGCTATTTCTTCACCGATACAGCTCCTAGGGCATTGGAAACTAAAGAGTAAATAAACAAATGGGACTACATCAAAATAAAAATCTTTTGTACAGCAAAAGAAACCATCAACAAAACAACAAGAAAGTCCACTGCATGGGAGAACATATTTGCCAATGTTATCACCAATAAGGATTTAAACTCCAACGTTATAGAGAAGTCATACAATTTATCAAAAGGAAGCTAAACAATCCAATAAAAAAATGGGTAAAGGACCTAAATAGACACTTTTTGAAAGAGGACATTCAGAAAGCCAAGAGACATATGAAAACATGCTCAAAGTCAGTAATCACCAGAGAGATGCAAATCAAAACAACAATGAGGTACCATTTCACACCTGTCAGAATGGCTATAAACAAATCAAAAAACAAGTGCTGGAGAGGATGCAGAGAAAAAGGAACCCTCCTGCACTGCTGGTGGGAATGCAGACTGGTGCAGCCACTGTGGAAGAAAGTTTGGAGTTTCCTCAAAAGGTTAAAAATGGAACTTCCATTTGACCCTATGATCCCACTTCTAGGAATACATCCCAAGAAACTAGAAACACCAATCAGAAAGGATATATGCATCCTTATGTTCATAGCAGCACAATTTAGCTAAGATTTGGAAACAGCCTAAATGCCCATCAACAGAGGAATGGATTAGAAAACTGGTACATCTACACAATGGAATACTATGCTGCTATAAAAAGAAGGAATTCTTACCATTTGTCACAGCATGGATGGAACTGGAGAGCACTATGCTAAGTGAAATAAGCCAGTCAATGAAAGAAAAATACCACATGATCTCACTCAATTATGGATAATAAAGACCATTAAAAACTGATGAACAAAAATAAATACAGAGGCAGAGCAGCATCAAACAGACTGTCAAACTACAGCAGGAAGGCTGGGGAGGCTTGTGGGGGAGGTAAGAGATCAACCGAAGGACTTGTATGCATGCATATAAGCCTAACCAATGGACACAAAAAACTGTGGGCTAGGGGAGTCTGGGGAAGGTCAAGGGGAGAAAAAGGTAGACATATGTACTACTCTTTGTAGTACTTTAAGCAATAAAACAAAATTTTTTAAAAAAGAAAATGTCTCATGTGGGCTTGAGAAGAATGTATATTCTATAGCTTGGGGTGTAATGTTCTGAAGATGTCGATTAAGTCCATCTGATCTAGTGAGTTGTTTAGGATTGCTGTTTCTTTGCTGATTTTTTGTTTAGAGGATTTATCCAGTGTTTTCATTTGGATATTAAAGTCCCCTACTATGATTTTTATTTGGATATTAAAGTCCCCTACTATGATTATATTGCTGTCCATCTCTCCCCTGATATCTTCCAGAAATTTTGGGGTTTTTTTTTGTGTGTGTGTGTGTTTTGTTTTTTGTTTTTTTGTATTTGGCTGCTCCTGTAATGGGTACATATATGTTTACCAGAGTTATATCCTGTTGTTGTATCGATCCCTTTAGTATTATGAAGTGGCCTTTCTTGTCTCTTGTTAAAGGCTTCACTTTGAGGTCTATTTTGTCAGATATGAGTATTGCTTCCACAACTTTTTTTTCATTTCTATTTGCCTAAATGATATTTTTTTCATCCCTTCATTTTCAGTCTCTGTAAGTCCCTTGTTCTGAGGTGCGTCTCTTGTAGAATGCATATGTATGGGACATGTTTTCTTATCCATTCAGCCACTCTATGTCTTTTGATTGGAGCATTTAGACCATTTACATTTAATGTCATTATTGATAAGTACTTGTTTGAAGCCATTTTTATTTTTTATATCTGTGTTCCTTCTTCCCTTTCTTTTTCTTCTTTTTACAACAGTCCCTTTAGCATTTCCTGCATTGCTGGCTTGGTAGTGATAAACTCCCTTAGCATTTTTTTTTGGTCTGCCAATCTCCTGATTTGCCTTTCAATTTTGAATGATAACCTTACTGGATAGAGTATTCTTGCTTTGCATCACTTTGTATACTTCCCTTCTGGTCTGATGTGTTCCTGTTGAGAAATCACTTTGTATACTTCCCTTCTGGTCTGATGTGTTTCTGTTGAGAAATCATTTGATAATCTACTGGGAGATCAGTTGTAGGTAACTCTCTGTCTCTCTGTTGCAGCCTTTAAGATTCTTTCTTTGTCATTAGCTTTTCCATTGTAATTACAATGTGTCTTGGTGTAGGTCTTTTTGTGTTCATCTTGTTTGTGACTCTCTGTGCTTATGTGACTATTTTCTTCCCCATATCAGGGAAGTTTTCTCTCATTATTTCTTCAAATAGGTTTTGCAATCCTTGCTCCTCTTCTTGTCATTATGGCACCCCTATTATATGTATGTTACTTCATTTCATATTGTCCCAAAGCTTCCTTAAACTCTCCTGCTGCTTTCTATTTTTTTTCTCCAGGAGCTGTTCAGAGTGGGTGTGTTTCACTGCCCTATCTTCTAATTCACTAATTTGGTCCTCCACTTCTCCTAGTCTACTGTTGCAACCTTCCATCGTGTTTTTTATTATAGCTATATCACTTTTTATTTCTTCTTCATTCTTACATAGATTGTTGATTTTCTCGTCCATCCAGTTTATGAACTATATGACATTACTCTGAATTCTTTTTCTGACATATTACATGCCTTCATTTTTCATTTAGTTCTTCTTATTTTCTTCTTTTTTTTGGTGATTCTTCCTTTTCTTTCCTTTAGTGCTTGTTTTGTTGTCTCCCATTTTTCTATCACTGAAGTGTCCTAGCACTGATTTGCAGGGGCCTGACCTTTGGCAGCAGGCTTGGTGGGGGCATCACCCACTTTGAGAGTCACTGAGACACCTGGCCACTGTGGATCCACAGGATCCCCACATGTCCCTGAAAGGCATAGTCATGTGAGCTTGGGGGTGGGTGGTGCAGTTGCCACTGATAGGCAGCAGCCCCGTGTATGCACTCCTAGAGATAGAATCATGGGTTTGCTTGGGTTTTGGTGGTGCTGCTGCAGAAGGTTGGCAGCAGCCCCATGTGTGCACACAAAGAGGCAGAGTCACGGGCACTCTGGGGCCCCCGCAGAAGCTCTGTGTGCATGCACCGAAATGCAGAGTCAAGGGTGCTCAGGTCGTGTGCTGCAGCCACCACTGGTCAGCAGCTGCCCCATATGCGTATGCCAAGAGGCAGAGTCATGGGTGCACTTGAGGGTCGGTCTGCCACAGTCCTATGTGTGTGCGCTGAGAGCTAAAGTCACAGTGCTCGGGGGCAGGTTCTGCAGCTGTTGTGGGTTGGCAGCAGCAGCCCTGTGTGCACACGTCAAGAATCAGAGTCAAAGGCACTCTGGGTTGGGTGGCATGAGTGGCACTGCTGCTGTGTGTCTGCAGGAGGCCCACTCCTGCACCATGGGATGTGCAGGACCTATGCCACTGTGGTGGGTCAGCAGGAGGGAACACATTCCAGGACTCACTTGAGCCTGTGGCTGGGATGGCTGGAGTCTTGGTGTCCATGAGTCTGCAGCTGTGGTAACAGGTCTTTGTCCAGAGAGGCTGTAGGGTCCCAGTTTGCATCTGAGGTCAGTCTGGTTGGTGGTGAGACTGGGCTCCCAGGCACAGCAGTTCTGCCTTTCAAGATGGCGTGGTTTCTGTGCCAGTTCTGGCTTCCTAGGAGTGTCTGCAGCAGCAGCAGGGTCTCGCAGTCCAAGACAGCCCAGTCTGCCAGCCCTGAAAAGTGCTGCAGGATCTAATTGTCACACACACACACACACACACACACACACACACACACACACACACCACATCCACACATTCCCCTTTCACTCTCTCATACTCTTCCCCTCACTGCTATCCTGCCAGTCACCATCTTTTTCTCCCTGTGGTGTCAGTTTTTACTTTGCCTCTTTCATTTCTGATTTTATTTATTTGGGCCCTCTCCCTTTGTTTCTTGATAACTCTGGCTAAAGGTTCATCAATATTGTTTATCTTATCAAAGGACCACCTCTTGGTTTTATTTATCTTCTGTATTGATTTTTTTAGTCTCTATGTCATTTATTTCTGTTCTGATCTTTTCCATTTCCTTCCTTTTACTTCTTCTGGGATTTTCCTGTTGTTCTTTTTTTAATTATTTTAGTTGTAGGTGTAGATGATTTATTTGAGCAGATTCTTGTTTCTTGATATAGGCCTGTAATGCTATGAACTTTCCTCTCAGGACTACTTTCACTGTGTCCCATAGATTTTGGGTTATTGTGTGTTCATTTTCATTTGTTTACAGGAAATTTTTTATTTCTGCCTTGATCTCATTGGTAATCTTTTCACTGTTTAATAATAATATGCTTGAATGTTTTTGAATGTTTTTATTGTAGTTTTTATTGTGCTGATCCAAGAAGGTGCTTGATATGATTTCAGTCTTCTTGAATTTGTTAAAACTTATTTTGTGCCCTAACATATAGTCTATCTTTGAGAATGATCCATGTGCACTTCATAAGAATGTTTATTCTGCCACTTTGAAATGCAGTGTTCTGTAAATAGCAATTCAACCCACCATATCTAGTGTATCATTTAAGGCTCAGATTTCCTTGTTGATTTATTTATTTATTTATTTATTTTTATTTTTGGTCTGGAAGATCTATCCAGTGGTTTCAGTGAGCTGTTATAGTCTCCTACTTAATAGTATTGCTATCAATCACCCTCTCTTTTAAATAAGTGTTCTATTAATAACAGATGAATGTTTTCTTTTTTAACCAGTTTCCTCTTATATCCATTTTCTGTAATGCTATAAAATCCTTGTTATTTTATTCCAAGATCCAAAATACCATATGCTTTCACTTTTAAGTAAAATTACTTTTTCCATGGAAAAATATTATTGAAATTTATTTTAAAATTTATTGATCATAAATTAGTTCTTCATCCAAAGCATTTAAACATATATGTACTTCACACCTATAAAACACCAGTATTGTATCATGGCTGTAAACATTATTATTAAAATCAACTTATGTGAAAAAATATAAGGGAAGAGAATAATTAAAAATTGAGTTTAATTATGCCATTTCCATGTAAGTTTTTTCACTTATTTGATGTTTATATGAAAATGTTTTTGCAAATTTGCTCAATGCTTATAAAGGTAACATGAGCATAGGTGCCTCATCTGAGATATAAATTTGTTTTTCCTTTATAAAAGTACATGTACATAAAAGAGATTATAAATCAAGCCTTCCCATGTGCATAAACAAAATGCATGGTCCACTATCATTCTGACTGATTTAATAACTTTGGATCAGAGGGTTTGGGGCACCTTAAATAGAGAACAAATCAGTCACTTTTTTCCTACATGGCAGGAACAGAACCTTGTGTTTGAGATGTGACACCCATATAAGATGTTAGTGTTCCACTTAAAACAGAAGCCATCTTTGTCCCTCTGTTTTATGAAATCTAAGTGCACTGAGTTGTAAAACTATATATATTGTATCTCCCTTCTGTGAGACCCACGAGGGCACCAATGAAAAGAAGATGTATCTTAGTAGGTTTTACCTTGTGAAATATTTAAATGAAAAAATAAACACTTAAGGCTTTCATAATCATTCTTTTTCATCATGTAATAAAATATTCATACAATGCAAAACACTGCAGTTGTTACAGCATTTTAATTTTAAAAAATAAATACAATGGTGATTTCTAAGAATGTCATACACTAGGATAAAGGAAAATACCAAGAGGAGAGGAAATTAATTTTTTTATCTCCTAGAATTTAATATTTAACTAAGCAATCCTTCACTTTTATTTCAAATAAAACTCTTTTTTATTAGAGGAATCAAGACAAATTTAGTAGGCACAGTACTGATTATTTACTTGTTTTCAGCTTGTAAAATGGCATTACCACTTTTATTACTCTATTGCTTTAGTTCATCACATGACTAAGTCTGCAAACCCAGAAAGACTCCTCTATCATTTCTTAGGATGTAATTTGGGTTATTTATTGAGTTTGGGTGCTGGAACATTTGACTATAAGGAGAGTTGATAAATTTTACTCTATTAAAAGTTGAAAAAGTTATACAACAAAAATATTTTAGAAATTTCTCAAAGGAAGTTCTATGGATATATTGCATACCTCCTATTTGGGTTCATGATAGAGAAGACTGAGCTGATATGTAAAGGGTGTGTCATATGTAAAATAAATGAAAGCATTTATACAAAATATGTCTAAATATAACAAATATAATGAAATAATATGTCATAAACATTTAAAGCACTGTAGAAACAAATGTCAATGCATATTTCAGTCTCCACAGGAGAAAGGTAACTCATGGTTCATGAAATTGGATTATGGAAAATTAAGTTCATAGGTCACTGTATAAATCACAAAAGACTCAGTCTTCCATTTCTTTTTTTAAAAAACTATAGGCATCACCTCTGTAAAATACATCAAGTAAAGGCTATATGTTGTTTGAACTAGAATTAGAAGTTATTTGTAATGGTAAGCTCTTTCAAAGGCACTAGCATTCTTCCATTTAAATATATATGTATGTATTTATTTCTCACAAACTAGGCATTTGAAGATAACTGTCACTTATTTATATGTTTGCATTTTATTTCTGGAAATAATTTTTCTAGAAAATGTTACAAATGGATGTGATTCATAATGCTTCATCAGTAAAAACACACAAAAAATAGGTTACTGAAACATAGAGCACAAGCTTGCCTGTGATGTTACCCAACTTTATAATAAAATTAAATGATGGAACTTTGTAGGAAGTAAGCACACTGGGTGTGCAGATATTAAGCTATGAGTAGGTTCAAGAGGAATTTAAGTCAGCAGGGTAACCAGATGTTAGAGAACTCCAGGCATCACCTCTCAGTTGGTGATCAGCCTCTCTGGCTCCACCTTGTCCCAGTCTATGTGCTTGAATCATGGTACTTCTCACTGCCCTCCTGGCTCTGACATCCAGAATTCATGGCCTTAGTTTGCCAACCTGGTTTTGCTCGGTGGTAGCCTGACTTTGACCTGACAATCTGATTGTAATGTTCTGCTCAGTTTTTTATCTTACTTCCTGTTAGCTCTGTCTACAGTATCCCAAGTCTTGATATCTCTATTTCCACCACCAAATATCTACTTTTCACCACTTGTTTTGTTTGATACTATGGCATTTTTATTATGAGGCCTATACCCTAACCAATTTATCTATTTAACAAAATAAGGAATGATCCTAGCCTATCACTTCACAAATTTTAGATTCCATTGGAATATCAAAGTTTCTAGATTTTTTAAATATACATAAATCTTATATCTTTATGTATGTATGTGTACATATATACATATATAAAGATTTGGCAAAACTAGGTTTATAGTTTTGAGTATGCAGAACACTCTTCATTCTTGTATTATTTTATGTTAATTATTGTATTATTTTTCTATACAAACAACTGTAAACCAACCTTGTATATCACATAGACTTAGATAGTCAGCCCTTTATCAATAAGTTTAAGATTTTAGGATAAATTTTAAATGTTTTATTTTCTCTATCTACTAAGCCATGTAGAATCAATTGTATATTTTCAAGCCAAAATAATTTCCTTTTAGTTATCTTATATCAAACTATAAAATGTGTATGAAAAGACAAAGTAGAAATTTACTTCTTAATAAACAAATAGATATAACAAAACTTCATTTCATGTGGCATCCTTTTTGGAAATATGATGTGGAATGAAGATGTCACACTGTGAAGTTTTAATTAAAGCACAGATAAAATTCCAGTGCTTGGCCAAAAATTATAACTAGCCTGACTTTACATATCAGTTATCTAATATAAATGCAAACTAAAATTTCTTGACATTTTTAATTCACATAATGAAAAAAAAAGTCCACTTACGGTTAAGAACTCAACTGGGTAATTGTTTGCTATCATCACATGAAATTTCAATACACTAGTAAATCAACTACAGACTAGAAAAAATAAGTTGGCAAACCCTAGATGAATTTTGCACATTTAACACTTCAAAGAATAAAATTATGCATATTGATAAACTCCATGTAGGTTCATAAAACCAATAATAACCACTTTCTGAGCAGTATATTACAAGTAGCTGCTGTTTAAATGAGCTGACAAAATATGAAGTCCAGAAACAATCCACTTTCAAGTCATGAGTGTTATTCTACATCTCTTTCTTTATAAAATTCTGAACATCCTACTTCAGAAAATCAGGGGCTCCCAAACTATGTTCCCTGATAATCATTTTGGTTCACATGCACATAACTGGGAGCCCCAGAACAGGCAGGTAAACAATATATGAAACTAAGGGTGATTTCAGAACCACTCTTAAATCTGATTTTCTGAATATTTGTTTGTAAGTATAATAAAGATGGAAATTCTATAAGGAAATAATATTTATTCTCCATTTTGATTAAATGATGATTTAATTACTCACCAAGAAACAAAAGTAGACTTAGACAAAAGTCTCAAAGTCTGAAAATAAAATTACGTCTTCACTTCTTTCAACTCATTAATTTATTCTGAAAGAATAAACTCCTACAAATATTGGAATTCCTATTACTTAAAAGTGTCTTCTTTTAAAGGAGGACATCACCACACTTTGCCAGCAACTGGATAGAGGATGCAGTGAAATGCTTCACACAGGAAACTGTAGCGACTGTCAGCAAAGAAAAAGAGGCCTAGAGTTTCAACCTGGCAGATACTTACCAGAGTATCTTAACCAGAGGAGGGACTTAATATATATACAAATATTCTGACCTAATTCCAAATGGAATTTTTATATTGGAGTAAGAAGAAACAAAATAGAAGGAAGAAGGCCAAAAATACAGTTACAAGCAAAAAGATAATTCCCTCAAGAGGGAAATCAGTGTCTTTTCTCCTCCCTCTACATCTGCTGCCTGCCTGGTACAAGCACCTAGAACTGCCTTTGGAATACTCCTAGGGGAGCCCTAACCCTCTCTCCAGTGTAACGAAGGTCAGAGAATCTTGGTCCCAACTTGGCCGAAGATGTACAATCTTGAATGGACACAGGGCTGCAGCTACATCCTGCATCTGACTGAAATGGCATTTAAAAGGCTGATGGAGGAGCTGGAGGTCATAGACAGCAGCTGCTGCAGTTCCGATGAACAGCCATGGTAGGAACTTGCAACTGTGTGCCACCGACCTCTGTGGGACTGCTCTCTGGTTTCCAGTTGCTCCAAGGACCTGTCAGAGCTAACATATAAGTCTTTGCACCACCCTTTATCCCCTCCAACACACCAAACACAATCACGTTGACATTTTTCTTCCAGGCTTAATACCTGCCTAGGAATTACAGGCTATTTAACAAAACAGACATTACATTTAGTTAAAGGCAGATGAAAAAGTAATGCTCCAAGTTGGGGAGAAGGATGCTGTGTTTATGTATGAAGCCAGTGAAAAAGTGAAAAATCAAAATGTTCCAATCATTTATTTAGCACTCTAGATCTAAAGAAACTTCAGGGTCTTAAATTTATTTTCCCTTTTTTCCAGTTGCATTTAAACCCAAGAAGCATTTCTAGTCCCCATGTAGGTAACAGACAAAGACATGAACTTGGCATCTTTGAAAACTAAGCTGGCCTGACAAGAATGCTTTGTTGTCCACCAGCATTGATCTTTTCTTTTTTCTTTTCTTTTCTTTTCTTTTCTTTTCTTTTCTTTTCTTTTCTTTTCTTTTCTTTTCTTTTCTTTTCTTTTCTTTTCTTTTCTTTCTTTCTTTCTTTCTTTCTTTCTTTCTTTCTTCTTTCTTTTCTTTGGAGCTCATTGAGAGAAGTGGGATCTCTTCTTTTGTTAAAGTATTTGAATTTCCTAGGAGTCACTGTTTTGAAGCAAGTTTGTACTCTGCTGTTTTTTGCATCTACAATCAGCCATTTCTCCCCATTGATTTCAATAAGAAGAGAACTGGAGTAAAAATTACTATGTGACTAGTAAACCTAGTACTAAACATCTTTCTGAGGGGAAAAACAAGCCCTCTAGGCTAGTAATCTGGAAAAACTGGAGTGTGAGGAAAATTGTAGGACAACTACAGTTAAATATTCTAGCTAATAAAAGAGTAATATGCAAATTAACCGCCACTCCACGACAAAGATGGTGGCTCCCATAGCGGCTGGGAAGGACGCTGGCGGCGTCACCCTGGCAACGTGAGCCCAGCAGGCAAGGGGGGCCGCAGGCAGCAACCAGCAGGGCCTGCTGGGCGGTGGCGGCGGCGACCAGGGAGCAGGCAAGCGGGGCCACAGGCAGCACCCAGCAGGGCCTGCTGGGTGTCGCCATGATGACCAGGGAGCAGGCAATTGAGACCCGCAGGCAGCACCCAGCAGGGCCCTGCTGGGCAGTGGCAGCAGCAACCCGCAGGCAGCACCCAGCAGGGCCTGCTGGGCGGTTGCCACGACAACCCACAAGCAGGCAAGGGGGGCCTGCAGGCAGCACCCAGCAGGGCCTGCTTGCCCATCCCCGTGGTGTGGAGCAGGCAGGACCAACAGAGAGCAGAGAACCACGTGGAGTGGGCCCAAGCCATCAGTAGCACATCCCCCTGAGGGCTCCCGAATTGGAGAGGGTGCAGGTCGGGCTGAGGGACCTCCCTGCCCACCCTCCCCCCACCCCCATGCACGAATTTCATGCACCAGGCCTCTAGTGAAATTTTAAAAAAAGAAATCTGAATCAGGCAACTTCTCTAGTGTTTTCTTTCCTTCCCTTCTTAAAAAAGAGGAGAGAGAAAATACTTGTTTAACACAATGTTTTAGCAGCACTTTATTTTTCTTCATATACCTATAAAGAGTTTTTATATATTAGCAGAAAAATCTAAGCTGCAAAAATATGAGTTTTTTTTAAAATAATAATTAGGTACTTTTAAATAATATTTACTAACTTGATGTATGTTTATATCTGAATGCTGAATGTTAATACATATGAATAAGTTTGTTAAGTACCTAATCAACAAATGACCCTGGCTTTTCTGCCTATTTTTTTCATAAAATTATATACTTTATATTCTATCTGTATTTACTTCAAACATTTTTACCAAATTTGCTGACTGGTAATTACTATTTAAATTAAAGGCATGCTCTTATTTGATACTCTAAATGAATTTCAGAAGGAAAAGTATTACTTCTTTTTTTGTTGTTTTGTTTTGTTGTTTTTTTTTCTTTATTGTTTAAGGTATTACATATAGTATTATTTCTTTGATAGATACTATTTTAATTGTATATAGAATAATACAGGTTAAGAGTTTTTGAGGGAAACAGAAGCAGAAATACTTTTGCAACAAAAATAGGACAATTTATGGTTGTGTACTCTGTTATGTAGCTTAAAAACTGCAGGTTAAGCAAATTACCATAGGGATTTTATTCTTAATTCTGCCCATCACCTAAGTGAATGATTAAGTTGAACCTTTCATGACAGCTGCATTTTTTTTTCTAAATACCTAAAGGGACCCATCACATCAGTAACACCTTCCATGGGCTGTCTCATCCCAGCTTGAACACAATAAACTTCTGGACCTTTGAAATCTTTAAAGCCAATCATACATAACTCAGATTCTATACTGCAGGGCTGGCTGGCTACACTTCAGTACAAAACAATATTTCAAGCTTTCTGATATATATGACTTTGTGACAAATAGCTGGTATTAATTAGTTGGTGAGATTGCTGTTATTAACTGAGGAAAGATGGGTTGGATTTAATTGTGTGTAACAACAAAGTCAAGTGACTGATATTTCAAGCATCATTTAAAATGTTTGATATTGAAGTCATTGTATGCACATAAAGACTGTCTAAAAATATAAAGGAGAAAAGAACCAAAATGCATTTGTACATCTATTTTATGAAGTGTATTTGATGTCATTTTACTGCTATTTTCAATCCACATATGTAATATTTATTTAACTGCATAAAATTTTCATTTCATAATGGACTTTATTTTCAAAATTAACACTAAACCAAATATGGTCTGTTTATAGTGAGAACTGCTCTTTAACAGACAAGGTATCTATTTAAAATATGTTTTTATATAAATAGAAATAAAATAAGAATATTGTACAAAATTATTTCAATAAAGTATATTACATATAAAAGAGCATTGAGAATAACTAAAATAACTAATAAACATTTGAAATTTTTTAAAGATTAAAACTTTATAAAGAGGTACACAGAGAAGGCAATTTTGCCACATAAAAAATAAATTTAAAACTATCACTTGAATTAGGTAATGAGGATGAGCATTTTCTATGTTTTGTTAATGCATTGAATGAAGGCAAGAAACATTGTAAGTCAATATGATCAATCCAATAAATTCAATTAGTTAAAGTAAAGATATTATAATATCAAAGTAGCATAATAATTTGTTTAATTACTTTCAGAGAAAAGATGAAGATATTTATTTATTTGATAGTTGACATAAAATACACAATTACATGGAAATCTGCTTAATTAAAATATAATGTTGTAACAAAATATCCTTTGAGTATTGTTTTAAAAACAGAAATATAATTCACAATAACCAAAAGTTAATAAGTTTTCTAACATATCATCAAAGGCTCAAATAAAAAGCCAACAAAAGATATTCAAACATAAAAACTTTTAGAGCTGCATAAACAGTATTAAACCACTGTGTTTAATTTTTTTACATTTTCTTCTTGATAATTTTTAATCATATAGGTATGTTTTTGTGAAAATATAGTCAAAAGAGTATGCTTCATTTCTCACTATACTTTGGTTTTTGTATTATGTACATAAATTCTTCCTTTAATTCTCAAAGTAATCTGAATTACTTATAAAAATAATCATGATAAATCATTAAATTTTTCAATATATTTGACTAATGATCAAAAATGTAACTGTAGAAAAAATAGTGATTCTTAAAATATAAGTGCTAAAATTTTATCTTTGAAATAATTTGTCTTCCCAAATTATAAAGAAGTATATATTTTAAGGTAATCATGAGCCCTTACTTCTGTACACAAATGGTAGGATGTTTAATGTACCTATGCATATCTATAAATTTATATACAGTAAGTTCCATAAATACATAGAAATAAATTCATAAGCTTTGCTTTCTATTAATCTGATTAAATAACTAAACTGAAAAGCCAACATATTATACCCAGGAAGCTAACGGATTTTTTAAAATGTATCTTTATTTATGAAGGTGTTACAAATGTCTCCATTTTTCCCCATTGACCCCCTCCTTCCCACTAACAGAGATTTTTAAAATAATTTTAACTGTGTGTATTTTGAAATTCAAGATTTTAAAAGAGTATTGAAATATAAATAAGTTATAAATCAAAATTATATATTAGCAAATATTTCTTAGATTTTCCTAATTTATCACACAGAGGATAATTCTGTATTTTCTCTGTTATTTATTCTGTTCATCATATTTGACCTTCAAAAGCAGGTTTCAAAATCATATTCAACTTAGTCATTGGAGTTACTTCAATGGTTCAAATGGTTTGTAAATTATAAAGAAACATTCAAATGTAATGTATTATTAATATAAAAACTATAGGAATGATGTACTCTTTATAATAAAGTGTCTTGCTTCTCAATCACTGCAAGGATACTTTTATTAACAAAATAAATCAGACTCAGGAGACAAAATGGTGGTGGAATAGACAGATGTGTCCTGAGCCTTGTCCCAGAGCATATAGAACAAGCAACTAAATTGAATAACATCCACCCCAAATTGGCTAAGTAGATACAGCTGGTGAGACAATTCCCAGCTGGGAAGGGCAGAGGATGCCTGAAGAATGGCAAAATCAGGGATCTGGGCTGGAGGGAAACCATACGGCACTGAGGCCACCTCCCTTGGGACAGGCATAGCGTCTGACTGTGGAAAGGAGGACTGCAGGACTGCTGGTGGCAGGAGATTCTAGATCTGGGCTCACAGCCACGAGAGACTGAGCCCAGAGTGGGAAACATAGACAGCTGCCCAGACCTCTCTGTGCCAGGGGGAGAGGGGCTCGCAATGGTGTAGCTCTTTCCTCTCCGTTTGGTCTTTGCTTTTGTTCACTGAACCTAATTCATAGGACCTTTCAAATACAGACACTCACCCATGGCTGAGGTGCAGGTGGAGGTGAGTACTTGTGAAGTCAGGGAGAGGCTGGGGAGAGGAGAGGGTCTGGGAGAGGTGGCTGCAAGTCTGGCACTAAGTCATACCTGACCTGTCGGACCTAGGCAGCCATTTTCTCCTGAAGGGATAGCCCCTCCCTGCAGTCTCCAGGCAACCAGCACAGCCACACCCAGACTACACCCTGAGTGGTACAAAAGATACAAAAAAAATCTGAATAGTCCCTGAGACCCCACAGGGACTGGCCTAAAGAGAGGCCTTCAGTCCCAGCAACAAGAGATTGAGAAGCAGCAGACAGTATGGAAGAGTAGAATCTTAAACCAGCCCTCATGGGGAAGTAAAAATTGGAGGAAAGGAACAACACTTCACTTTTTCATTTTTATTTTTATTTTATTTTATTATTATTTTGTTATCTTTTTTCTTTATTTTCCTTTATTCATTTGTTTGTTTTCTATTTATTTTTGCATTACATTTTCATCATTCTATTTTTTATTTATTCTGATTGTTTTTAATTAATTTATTATTATTTTTCTTCTCTTTCTTTTTCTTATTATCCATTAATCCTCATTCTACTTCCTCTATGCTGAACTGAGGTCCTCCTCACATTCATCCAATTCCTTAACCTTACTTTCTGTACATAAGATTCTGCCCACCCTCTTTACTGGGTATTTGGTGTTTGTATGTTTTGCTTTATCTGTTTGTTCTCTGGTGTTTTTTCCATATATATATATATTTTTTTTTCCTTTTTCTTCTTTTTCATTTCTCTGTTACCATTTTTTCTCTCTTTGATATCATTTGTGCTCTCTTTTCCCTCTACTAATTCTCTTTTCTCTAGTGGTCACTTATATTGGGGTTATTGGTGTCATGAGTACATTTGTATTTTGTTCCCTTTGTGTTGTGTCTTGTCAAGGTGAATTTTATCCTGTTTGGCCAATGTGGTGGAGAGCGAGCCACATATTCAGACACCCAAAGTGAAGACTCCATCCACGAATGGGACAATAACACTCCAGACCCAACTATAGAGGCAGGAAGGAGGTGGCAGTGAGGGATACAGCGAGAGTGAGTGAGAGAACAAAAGAGGAGTGTGTGGATGTGTGGTGTGTGTGTGTGAGAGTGAGGCAGTTAGATCCTGCAGGGCCTTTGGCTGACTGGGCTTGCTTAACCAGGCAGCCTTTGCTACCATTGCAAACAGTCCTGGAGTGGCAGGCTCTTCCACAGAGGCCACGACTTTTTGAAGGGGAGAGCTGCTGTGATGGGAGCCCAGCCTCAGCTCTGCCCAAGGTGCCTTCAGATAATACCCAGGACTATACAGCCATGCCTTTCAGGGACTGCTACCTAAGCTGTAATCCCACAGTCACCAATACTCCAGCTACCCCAGGTGCAGGCTCCAGTGAGATCTGAAGCATGTTCCCCTCTGGCCAGCACAACACTTTAGCCCAGGATACCACAACCACGTGAACAGAAGCCTGGTGAGCTGCCTGACCTTGTCTGAGGATCAGCAGCTCTGAGAGCAGCCTGCCCCAGTCCGAGGAGCAGCAGCATCACATGGCCTTCCCTGTCCAAGGAGCAGCAGCCCCACAAGCAGCCCACCCCAGTCTGAAGAGCATCATCCTAACCTGGCCTGCCCCTGTCAGAAGAACAGCAGCCCCATAAGCAAGCGGCCTGCCCATGTCCCAGGAGCAGCAGCTATGTGCAGCCTACCCGAGTCCAAGGGGCGGAAGTCATGTGAGAACCCCTCCCCCATCCAAGAAGCAGCAGCTGCACCGAGGAGCAGCAGCCACACAAAGCCCACACCAATCTGAGGAGCAACAAACCCACAATCAGCCCACCCCAATCTGAGGAGCAGCAGCTACACAGAATCTGCACTGGTCCGAGGAGCAGTAGCCAGGTGAGCAGCTGACCCTGTCAGAGAAGCAGCACCTGTACAAGTAGCCTGCCCCCATCCAAGGAGCAGTAGCTGTATGAGGAGCCTGCTCCCACCAGCCAGAGGAGCAACTACTTCTGCAACCAGTGCCCTACAGAGAAGCAGCTGCCAACGGAGGAGAAAATGATGCCGCAACCGCCTGAGGATCAGCCACCACCTGAGGAGCCCTTGCCACCTGTGGACCAGCCCCTGCATGACTTGATAACTAGATCCTTCAGTGAGAGCAAAAATGGGGAGACAAAGAAACCCCCAAAGGAAAGAAAAGGAAAAATTGCTGGAAAAGCAGCTAAGTGAAACAGAGGCATGCAATATGTCAGAAAAAAAGCTTAGATTAAGTGTCATACAGTTCATAAACCAGATGAATAAAAAAATCAACAACTTATGTAAGAATCAGGAATAAATAAAGAGTGATATAGCTGCAAATAAAGAAAAACACCATGGAAGATTTCAACAGTACATTAGGAGAGGCGGAGGACCAAATTATCGAATTAAAAGACAGGGAAGCAAAACACAGCCACACTGAACAGCAATTGGAGAAAAAAAAAGGAAAGAAAGGAGGAGAGCCTAACAAAACTTTTGGACAACATGAAATGAAGCAACATACAAATAATAGGGGTACCATAACAACAGGAAGAGGAAAAAGGATTAGAATACGTATTTGAAGAAATAATGTCACAAAACTTCCCTGATGTAGGGAAGAAAAAAGTAACACAAGCACAGCGAGTCACAAAAAAGATGAACCCAAAAAGAACCAACCCAAGACACATCGTAATGATGATGACAAACGTTCAGGACAAAGAGAGAATCTTAAAGGTTGCAAGAGAGAGACAGAAAGTTATGTACAACGGATCTCCCATTAGATTATCAAATGATTTCTCAAAAGAAACACATCAGGCCAGAAAGGAATGGAAGAAAATTTACAAACTGATTCAAAGGAAGGTACTGAATCTAAGAATACTCTAACTGGTAAGGCTATCATTCAAAATTAAAGGGGAAATAAGAAGCTTCACAGACAAAAAAGGCTAAGGGAAATTATCACTACCAAGCCATCAATGCAATAAATGCTAAAGGGAGTGCTGTAAAAAGAAGGAATAAAAAGGAAGAAGGAACACAGGCACAAAAAATAAAAATGGCAACAAACAAGTACCTATCAATAATAACTTTAAACATACATAGACTAAATCCTCCACAATGGCATAATATCAGAAATAAACTATAATAAAACAATGAAAAAATTCAAACACTTGGAAGCTGAATAGCATGCTATTAAACAATTATTGGGTTAACAAAGAGATCAAAGAAGAAATTAAAATCATCCTGGAAACGAATGACAATGAAAACACAAAAATCCAAAATCTATGGGACACAGTGAAAGCAATCCTGAGAGGGAAGTTGATAGCTCTATGAGCCTACCTCAAAAAAAAAAAAAGAGAGAGAGAGAGAGAGAGAGAGAGAGAGAGAGAGAGAAAGAAAGAAAAATTGATAATAAATTATCTAAAAATACAACTTAAATAATTAAAAAGAGAGCAACAGGAAAAGCTCAGAGTGAGCAGAAAGAAGCAGACAATAACAAAAAGAGAAAACTGAGCCTGCGCTGACCCCTGGTGGGCGCAGCTCCAAAGGGAGCCCTGGCCCCGCGGCGGGCGAACTTGCAGGAACCGGGAGAGTTGCCGCTCAGAGGGGAAGGCTGACTGCCTACTCAGGGCAGTATGGAGGTTCCTCAAAAAATTGGAAATGGAACTCCCATTTGACCCTGTGATCCCACTTCTAGGAATATATCCCAAGAAACCAGAAACACCAATCAGAAAGGATATATGCACCCAGATGTTCATAGCAGCACAATTCACCATAGCTAAGATCTGGAAACAGCCTAAGTGCCCATCAGTAGATGAATGGATTAGAAAACTGTGGTACATCTACACGATGGAATACTATGCTGCTGTTAAAAAGAAGGAACTCTTACCATTTGCAACAGCATGGATGGAACTGGGGAGCATTATGCTAAGTGAAACAAGCCAGTCAATGAAGGAAAAATACCACATGATCTCACTCTTTCATGGATAATTAAGACCGTTACAAACTTTTGAACAATAATAAATACAGTGGCAGAGCTGCCTCAAACCGATTGTCGGACTGCAGTGGGAAGGCCAGGGAGGGTTGGGGGACAGGAGGGAGGGGAGTAAGAGATCAACTGAAGGACTTGTATGCATCCATATAACCATAACTAATGGACATAAGACACTGGGGGGTAAGGGAGGGCAGGGGCTTGTCAAGGGTGGGGGGGAAAAAAGGACACTTATGTAATACCCTTTGTAATACTTTTAGTGATAAATAAAAAAAAATAAAAATAAAAAAAATAAAAAAAAAATTAAAAAAAATAACAAAAAGAGCAGAAATAAATGACATAGAGACCAGAGTAGCAGTGGAACACAGGGAACTTCAATGTTGTCCTTACTACCTACAGGAAACAGGCGTGACAAACAGAAGAGTAGAGGAAGTGAATGACCTTCACTACTGCACATTTTTATTTTTCATCTTTTACTTAAGAAACTAATTTTTTTTCATTTTTCCTCACTTGATTTTACCTTTTTAATTATTATATTTTTATTTTTAATCAGTATTATTACTACTATTATTTTACATTTTTTATTTAAAAAGTATCATTTTATTTTCTCTTTATTTTGTTTTGGAATTAGTGTTCTACATTTTATTTTCATTTTTCCTTTAACATCATTTTACTCTATCTCAACTTTATCTTTATGCCAACACTCTCTTCCTCACTTTTCCCATTTGTTGTTCTGTTTCTCTTACCCTATTCCTACTTTAGAGTTTACCTATTCCTTCTTTTTATCCCCTGTTAAAAAATCATCCTACTAATATATCTAATTTCTGATCCCCTGCTCTAAGTCCATACATAACTCTCTCTTCTCTTTCTTCACTATTCAAACTTTTTTTTCTTTTTTCTCACTTCCCTTTTTTTGCTGTTGTTGCTATTGTGTTCTTGTTTTGTTTTTTATTATAGGTTTTTGTGTTTTATTTTGTTTTGTTTTGCTTGCTTTCTCTCTGTCCTATTGTTGTTTGCTTGATTGTTGATTAGATTGTTGTTGTTTTTTGTGCGTGTTTGTGAGATTGTTTGTTTTTTCTGTTGCTTTTGTTTCTGTTTATTTTTTGCTTCTCTTTTTCCTCTCCTTGCATTCTATTAGTTGTTGTTTGTAGTTTGCATTCATCTCTCGGTGTTTGTTGTTTGCATTATTGGGGATTAGTCATTGTTCTATTGGAGTATTGGCCCCATATAAATAGTTTCCCCCACTTGTTTTTTACTCTCTTTATTTTCTCTCTTACTTTTTTTTCCTTTTCTCAATATCATTTTTAAACTCCTTTTTCTTTTCTTATCCCCCAATACTTTTTTCTCTGGTGGTCACCTTTATTTGGGTTATTAGTATTGTGAATACATTTGTGTTCAGTGCTTTGTGTGTTGTGCCTTCTTGTGTTGTATTTTGTGCCTTTAAATCAACCCATGAGAGAGAGAGCTACATAACCAGACACCCAGAGAAGAGACACCATGGGGAGACAAAGAAACAGCCTGCATATGAAAGAAAATGAGGCATCACCAGAAAAGGAAGTACACAAAATGTAGGCAAGCACTATGTCAGAGAAAGAATTCAGAGATATGGTCATAAGGTCGCTGAAAAGAATGGAAGACAAATTCAACAATATGTGTAAAAACCAAGAAGAAATGAGGAAGAACAAAGAAGAAATGAAAAAATGACATTGCTGCTATAAGGAACTCAATAGAAAGCATCAACAGTAGACTAGAAGAAGCAGAGGACTGCATCAGTGAGCTACAAGACAAGGTAGGAAAAAATACCCAAACAGAGCAGCATCTAGAAAAAAACTTGAAAAACAGGGGAGCCTAAGGGAACTTTGGGACAACACAAAACAAAACAACATCCATACATAGGAGTACCAGAAGGAGAGGAAACTGAGCAAGGAATAGAAAACATGTTTGAAGAAATAATGACAGAAAACTTTCCTGATATAGGGAAGAAAAAACTCACACAATCCAAGAAGCTCACAGAGTTTGAAACAAAATTAACCTCAAAAGACCGATGCCAAGGCACATTATAATTAAATTGGCAAACCCCAACGCAAAGTAAGAATCTTAAAAGTGGACAGAGAGAGACAGAAATTTACCTACAAAGGATCCCACATCAGACTGGCGACTAATTTCTCAACAGAAACACATCAGGTCAGAAGGGAATGGAATGAAATATACAAAGTCATGCAAAAAAGGGGTCTGAATCCAAAAATACTGTACCCAGAAAGGCTATCAATCAAAATTTTGGGTGAATCAGGAGCTTCACAGACAAAAAAAGACTAAGGGAGTTTATTACAACCAAACCAGTAACGCAAGAAATGCTAAAGGGTCTGCTGTAAAAAGACGAAATCGGAAACAAAGAAGGAACACAGGCATAAAGACTAAAAATGGCAAAAAACAAGTACCTATCAATAATACCTTTAAATGTAAATGGACTAAATGCCCCAATTAAAAGACATAGGGTAGCTGAGTGAATAAGAAAATATGACCCACATATCTGCTGTCTAAAGAAAACCCACCACAGAAAAAAGGATTCAAACAAACTGATGGTGAAGGGATGGAAAAAGGTTTTTCAGGCGAATAGAAATGAAAAAAGCTGGGGTAGCAATAATTATATCTGACAAATTAGATCTCAAAGTGATGGACATAACAAGAGATAAGGAAGGCCACTTCATAAAAATAAAAGGAGCAATCCAAAAAGAAGAAATGACTTAGGTAAACATATATGACCCAATACAGGAGCACCCAAATACATAAAAAAAAACTTTTGGAGGATATCAAGGGAGAAAGTGAGAGCAATACACTCATAGTAGGGGAGTTTAATACCCCACTATCAACATTGGAGAAATCCTCTAAACTAAAAATCAGCAAAGAAACATCAATCCTAAATGATTCACTAGATCAGATGGACTTAATTGACATCTTCAGAATATTTCACCAAAAAGCCACAGAATATACATTCTTCTCAAGTGCACATGGGTCATTTTCAAAGATAGATGATATATGGGGTCACAGGCAAAGTCTCTTCAAATTCAAGAAGATAGAAGTCATATCAAGCATCTTCTCAAATCACAATGGCATAAAACTAGAAATCAACTACAATAGAAGCAATTTAAAAAATCAAACACTTGGAGGCTAAATAGCATGCTATTAAATGATGACTGGGTTACCAGACAGATCAAAGAAGAAATAAAAAGCATCATGGCAACAAACGATAATGACAATCCAACAATCCAAAATGTATGGGATACAGTGAAAGCAGTCTTGAGAGGGAAGTTCATAGCTCTACAGGCCTGCCTCAAAAAACAAGAAACAATGGTAATAAATTATCTAACCCTACAACTTAAAGAGTTAGAAAGAGAGCAACAAGAAAAGACCATCGTAAGCAGAAGGAAGGAAATAATAAAGATCAGAGTGGAGATAAACGACATAGAGACAAAAAAAATACAAAAGATCAATAAAACAAAGAGCTGGTTCTTGGAAGGATAAATAAGATTGATGAAACTCTAGCCAGGCTCACCAAGAAGCAAAGAGACAGGACCCAAAT
>NW_005871098.1:2161964-2166346 GCF_000147115.1 Myotis lucifugus
CACAAAAAAAGAGAACTACAGGCCAATATCCTTGATAAAATAGATACTAAAATCCTCAACAAAATTCTAGCAAATCGAACTCAGCAATACATTAGAAAGGTCATACACGATGACCAAGTGGGATTTATTCCAGAAATGCAAAAATGGTACAATATCCACTAATCAATAAATGTGATACATCATATAAACAAACTGAGAGACAAAAATCACATATTCATAACAATTGATGAAGAAAAACCATTTGACAAAACCCAATACCATTTCTTGATAAAAACTCTCAGCAAAGTTGGAATAGAGGGATCATACCTCAACTTAATAAAAGCCCTATATGACAAACCTACAACCAACATCATATGTAATGGGCAGAAACTAAAACCATTTCCCCTAAGAACAGGAACAAGACAAGGATGCCCACATTGACCACTCCTATTTGACATAATACTAGAAGTACTAGCCATAGCAATCTGACAAAAAGAAGAAATAAAAGGCATCCAAATTGTAAAAGAAGAAGTAAAACTATTATTATTTGCAGATGACATGAGAGTGTACATAGAAAACCCCAAAGACTCCATCAAAAAACTACCAGACCTAATAAATGAGTTAGGCAATGTAGCAGGATACAAAATTAATGCCCAAAAATCTATGGCCTTTTTATACACCTATAATAAACTCACAGAAAGAGAAATAAAAAAAACAACACAATCCCATTTACCATTGCACAAAAACAAAACAAAACAAAAAAAAAACTAAGATACCTAGGAATAAACTGAACCAAGGATGTAAAAGACCTGTACTCGGAAAACTACACGACATTGAAAAAAGAGATAGAGGAGGACATAAACAAATGGAAGAACATACCTTGTTCATGGATTGGTATAATCAACACTATTAAAATGTCCATACTACCTAAAGCAATCTATAGATTCAATGCAATAACTATTAAAATATCAATGGCATATTTCAAAAAGCTAGAACAAACTCTCCAAAAATTCATCTGGAATAAAAAAGACCCCGAATAGCCACAGCTGTCCTGAGAAAGAAGAACAAAGTTGGAGGGATCTCAATACCAGATATCAAACTGTATTACAAAGCCACTGTTCTCAAAACTGCCTGGTACTGGCACAAGAACAGACATATAGATCAATGGAACCGAATAGGGAACCCAGAAATAGATCCAAGCAATTATGCTCAATTAATATTTGACAAAGGGGCCACGAGAATACAATGGAGTCAAGATAGTCTCTTCAATATACGGTGTTGGGAAAATTGGACAGATACATGCAAAAAATGAAACTAGACCACCAACTCACACCATACACAAAAATAAACTCAAAATGGATAATGGACTTAACATAAGTCAGATAACCATAAAAATCTTAGAGGAATCCACAGGCAGCAAAATCTCAGACATATACCAAAAGAATATCTTCACTGATACAGATCCTTAGGGCAATGGAAATTAAAGACAAAATAAATAAATGGGACTACATCAATATAAAAAGCTTCTGCACATCAAAAGAAACCATCAACAAAACAACAAGAAAGCCCACTACATGGGAGAACGTATTTGCCAATGTTATCACCAATAAGGGTTTAATCTCCAACATTTACAGGGAACTCATACAAAAGGATGGTAAACAACCCAATCAAAAAATGGGCAAAGGATCTAAATAGACACTTTTCGAAAGAGGACATTGAGAAAGCCCAGAGACACATGAAAACATGCTCAAAGTCACCAATCATCTGTGAGTTTCAAATCAAAACAACAATGAGGTACTATCTCACACTTGTCAGAATGGCTATCATACACAAATCAACAAATTACAAGTGCTGGACAGGATGCAGGAAAAAAGGAACCATTCTTCATTGCTGGTGGGAATGCAGACTGGTGCAGCCATTGTGGGAAACAGTATGGCGTTTCCTCAAAAATTTAAAAATGGAACTGCCATTTGACCCAGTAATTCCACTTCTAGGAATATACCCCAAGAAATCAGAAACACCAATCATAAAGGATATATGCACCCGTATGTTCATAGCAGCACAATTTACAGTAATTAAGATTTGGAAACACCCTAAATGCCCATTAGCAGATGAATGGATTAGAAAACTATGGTACATCTACACAATGGAATACTACACTGCTATAAAAAAGAAGAAATTCTTACCATTTGCAGCAGCATGGATGGAACTGGAAAGCATTATGCTAAGTGAAATAAGCCAGGCAGTGAAAGAAAAATACCACATGATCTCACTCATTTATGGATAATAAAGAACATTATAAACTAATGAACAAAAAGATAGATACAGAGGCAGAGAAGCATCGAACAGACTGTCAAATTACAGCGGGAAGGCTGGGTAGTGTTGGGGGGGGAAGAGATCAATCGAAGGACTTATATGCATGCATATAAGCATAACCAACGGACACAAGACATTGGGGGTAGGGTGGGGTAAGGGCATGTGCTGGGGTATAGAGGAGGGTGGGGAAGGGTCAATGGAGGAAAAAAAGGAGACATATATACTACTATTTGTAATACTTTAAACAAGAAATTTTTTTTTAAAAAAAGGGAAAAAAATGGGAGAAAAACATTTGACAATATTCAACACAATTTCCTGATAGAAACCCTCAGAAAAGTTGAAATAGAGGGATCATACCTCAACATAATAAAAGCCTTATATGACAAACCTACAGCCAATGTCATACTCAATGGGCAAAAACTAAAATCATTTCCCCTAAGAACAGGAACAAGACACAGATGCCCACTTTCACCATTCCTGCTCGACATAGTACTGGAAGTGCTAGCCATAACGATCAGACAAGAAGAAATAAAAGGTATCCAAATTGGAAAAGTAGACATAAAACTGTCATTATTCCAGATAACATGATTCGGTACATAGAAAACCCAAAAGACTCCATGAAAAAATTATTAAATTTAATAAATGAATTTGGCAACATAGCAGGATACAAAATTAACACCCAGAAATCTCTAGCATTTGTATACACCTATAGTGAACTTATAGAAAGAGAAATTAAAAAATTATCACATTTACCATTGCACCAAAAAATTTAAGATACGTAGGAATGAGCTTAACTAAGGAGGTAAAAAACTTGTACTCAGAAAATAACAGGACACTGAAAAAAGAGAGAGGAAGATATAAACCAATGGAAAAACATTCTTTGTTCATGGATTGGTAGAATCAACATCATTAAAATGTCCATACTACACAAAGTAATTTATAGATTCAATGTACTCCCCATTAAAATACCAACAGCATATTTCACAGACCTAGAGTGAACTCTCCAAAAATTCATCTGGAAAAATAATAATAAAAAATACTTGAATAGTTGTAGCAATCCTGAGAAAGAAGAACAAAGTAGGAGGGATCTCAATAGCAGATATCAAACTGTATTACAAAGCCACTGTTCTCAAAACTGCCTGGTACTGGCACAAGAACAGACATATAGATCAATGGAACCGAATAGGGAACCCAGAAATAGATCCAAGCAATTATGCTCAATTAATATTTGACAAAGGGGCCACGAGAATACAATGGAGTCAAGACAGTCTCTTCAATATATGGTGTTGGGAAAATTGGACAGATACATGCAAAAAATGAAACTAGACCACCAACTCACACCATACACAAAAATAAACTCAAAATGGATAATGGACTTAACATAAGTCAGATAACCATAAAAATCTTAGAGGAATCCACAGGCAGCAAAATCTCAGACATATGCCAAAAGAATATCTTCACTGATACAGATCCTTAGGGCAATGGAAATTAAAGACAAAATAAATAAATGGGACTACATCAATATAAAAAGCTTCTGCACATCAAAAGAAACCATCAACAAAACAACAAGAAAGCCCACTACATGGGAGAACGTATTTGCCAATGTTATCACCAATAAGGGTTTAATCTCCAACATTTACAGGGAACTCATACAAAAGGATGGTAAACAACCCAATCAAAAAATGGGCAAAGGATCTAAATAGACACTTTTCGAAAGAGGACATTGAGAAAGCCCAGAGACACATGAAAACATGCTCAAAGTCACCAATCATCTGTGAGTTTCAAATCAAAACAACAATGAGGTACTATCTCACACTTGTCAGAATGGCTATCATACACAAATCAACAAATTACAAGTGCTGGACAGGATGCAGGAAAAAAGGAACCATTCTTCATTGCTGGTGGGAATGCAGACTGGTGCAGCCATTGTGGGAAACAGTATGGCGTTTCCTCAAAAATTTAAAAATGGAACTGCCATTTGACCCAGTAATTCCACTTCTAGGAATATACCCCAAGAAATCAGAAACACCAATCGTAAAGGATATATGCACCCGTATGTTCATAGCAGCACAATTTACAGTAATTAA
>NW_005871098.1:2167161-2194294 GCF_000147115.1 Myotis lucifugus
AACATTTATGGTGAACTCATACAACTTAACAAAAGGAAGATAAATAACCCAATCAAAAAATAGGCAATGAAACAAAATAGATACTTTTCGAAAGAGGACATACAGAAGACAGAGAGACATATGATAACATTCTCAAAGTCACTAATCATCTGAGAGATGCAAATCAAAACAACAATGAAGTAGCGTCTCACACCTGTCAGAATGGCTATCATACACAAATCAACAAATGACAAGTGCTGGAGAGGATGTGGAGAAAAAGGAACTCTCGTGCACTGCTTGTGGGAATGTAGACTGGTGCAGCCATTGTGAAGAACATATGGACTTTCCTCAAAAAACTAAAAATGGAAATCCCATTTGACCCAGTAATACCACTTCTAGGAATATATCCAAAGAAAACAGAAACACTAATCAGAAAGGATATATGCACCCCTATGTTCATAGCAGCACAATTTACAATAGCTAAGATTTGTAAACAGCCTAAATGCCCATCAGCAGATGGGTGGATTAGAAAACTATGGTACATCTACACAATGGAATACCACACTGCTATAAAAAAGAAGGAATTCTTACCATTTGCATCAGCATGGATGGAACTGGAGAGCACTATGCTATGTGAAATAAGCAAGTCAGTGAAAGATAAATACCGCATGATCTCACTCTTTTGTGGATAATAAATAACATAAAATGATAAGAATAGATTCAGATTCAGAGAAGCATTGAACAGACTGTCAAACTACAGTGGGAAGGCTGGGGAGGGTTTGTGGGGGGAAGGTAAGAGATCAATCGAAGGACTTGTATGCATGTATACAAGCATAACCAATGGACACAGGACACTGGGGGAGGGGAGGTGAGGGCATGTGCCAGGGGTTAGGGGAGGCTGTGGGAAGGTCAATGGGGAAAAAAGGAGACATATATACTACTATTTTTAATACTTTGAACAATAAAATAAAATAAAAAACATAAAAAAACCTGTAATACACCTACATAATGGAATACTCCACAGCTGTAAAAAACAAAGAACTCTTAGTATTTGCGACAGCCTGGATGGACCCGGAGGGCATTATGTTAAGCAAAATAAGGCAGTCTGGGAAATACAAGTCTCACATGATCCCACTCATATGTGGAATCTAATGAACAACATAAACTAATGAACAAAAATAGATCCAGAGACATAGAATCATCACACAAAATGTAAAATTTCAGAAGGAAGGCAGGGGAGGGTGGATGGGTTGGAAGAGATCAACCAATGAACTTATATGCAATTATGCATAAGCCATGGACACATAAAATAGGGTGGTGAAGGCCTGGGGTGGGGGTTGGGGCATCAGTGGGAGATAAAGGGGACTTATGTAATACTTTCAACAATAAAGATTTTTAAAATAAAATAATATAAAATTTAAAAAAATGGGCAGACGACCTAAATAGACACTTGTCCAAAGCAGACATACAAATGGCCAAGAGATATATGGAAAAATGCACAATGTCACTAATCATGAGAGAGATGCAAATTAAAATGACAATGAGTTACACCCCTCACATCTTTCAGAATGGCTTCCATCAATGAAACAACAAACTACCAGTGCTGGCAAGGATTTTGAGAAAAAGGAACTCTATTACACTGCGTGTGGGAATGCAGACTGGTACAGCTAGTATGGAAATCAGTGTGGAGTCTCCTCAAAAAATTTAATATGGAACTTCCATTTGACCCAGTGATCCCACTTCTAGGAAGAAATCGTAAGAAGCCTGGAATACCAATCAGAAAGAACATATGTACCCCTATGTTCATAGTGGTGCTATTTACAATAGCTAAGATCTTTTTTTTATCTTTAATTTCTTTATTGGCTAGGGTATTGCAAATGTGTCCTCATCCCCCCATTAACCCCCAAACTCCCCCCTCACTCATGCTCTCATCCCGCTGTTGTCCGTGTCCATTGGTTTGGCTTATATGCATGCATACAAGTCCTTTAGTTGATCTCTACCCCTTACCCCCACCCTCCCTTACTTTCCCTCTGGGGATTGATAGTCCGATCGCTGTTTCTCTGTCTTTGGATCTGTCCCTGTTCATCAGTCTATGTTGTTCTCTATATTCCATAAATGAGTGAGATCATGTGGTATTTATCTTTCTCTGACTGGCTTATTTCATTTAGCATAATGCTCTCCAGTTCCATCCATGCTGTTGCAAATGGCAAGAGTTCCTTCTTTTTTACCTCAGCGTAGTATTCCATTGTGTAGATGTACCACAGTTTTTTAACCCACTCATCTGCTGATGGGCACTTAGGCTGTTTCCAAATCTTAGCTATGGTCAATTGAGCTGCTATGAACATAGGGGTGCATATATCCTTTGTGATTGGTGTTTCTGGTTTCTTGGGATATATTCCTAGAAGTGGGATCACTGGGTCAAATGGAAGTTCCATTTTTAATTTTTTGAGAAAACTCCATACTGTTTTCCACCATGGCTGCACTAGTCTACATTCCCATCAGCAGTGATACTTCTTTCTCTCTCTGCTTCTCCATTCTTATCTCTCTAAAAACCAATACAAAATCATTTTTTAAAGAGTAGATTTCCACTCCTGAAAATTTTCTCTTACTGTTTTGGACAAAAAGGGGTCACATACTAAACCTGACAAGTTCAGTGGTGGCAAGCATGATGATGGCCTTACAAACTCAATAGATCTAAAGTAACCATAAAGGATGGTCTGAAATGAAAACTTTTTAACTAAAAGCAGTTTATAGCAGATAGTCATGTTCTATGCTAAAATCTTCCCTAGTAAAAGTCAATATTTACCTTACCTGAGCCTTTCTATTGTCTTTTTGCATATATGATAACATATCTTTGGAATATCAAATTTCCTTGTTCCAAACCTCAAAGTACAGATACCACACCACAAGTACAGAGACCACAAGTCCCCTCATAGTTGTTGAGTTAATTGCTGACCATTAATTATCCTGCACCCACCTTTGTAAAAGAAGTGTTTATCCCAGTGGTTTCCCCACTTTGCTTTCTCTCACCTCCCTAATCTACCAATCAATAGATTTCATGTAACTCATTACACTTCCTCCTTTGATTGTAATGTAAAAAATAAGGTGCAAAACTGGCATTCTCTGGAGCATTATCTCAATTTGTTGAGATTTTGCTTCCTGGCGATTGTCATCAGTTTGGCTCAAATAAACTGACAAGAATTCTCTACAGGTTTGAATGTTTCCTATGTTGACAGCTTTGTTATCTAACTTAATGTTGGTGCACAGAAAAAAAAACCAACAAAACAACAACAAAAACCCTTTTGAAACCCAAATTAGGTCAGGACAACCAGGGAAGCCAGAAATCAGAGGATAATAAAAAAGTAAATGAAATTCCTGGACAATATAATCAGAAGATCACATATTTAAATCCTGACTTATCTACTTATCAGCTGTGTGACTTTAGAGAAATCACTTTCCCTTTCTTAGCCTCTGTGTTCTCACCTGCAACAGACTATTTAGTGAATTTTCTTATGAAACAACAGGAGAAAACAACTTTGGGCAGGAGAAATTTTCTTCAAAAAAAGAATAGAATATTTCAAAAGTGCTTCACTTAAGTAATTATGCTGCAATATAACCCAAATGTCCATGTTTTATGGAAAACTCCTTTGAGACCATATTTGCATAATTTTCTTTTGTATTATGTTATTTACAAAGATGTGTATGGTTGCTTGTAAGTCTATACTCATTCATATATTAAAAAGGAAAAAATTGGGAGTACTATTTATTTATTTCTGATATATTATTTTAGAAAAGGGAAACTGTTCGTGTAATAAGCAAAATTTAAGCTCATATTGATAAAAATGATACTTTACTGAATCTAAGAATTTTAGAAAGAACTCTCAATATTCAATAAAATGTTTAAGAATGGAATTCTCATTAACCTTGAACATCCTCCAGATGCTCCTTTGATAATATTAACTACCTTGCCCACCATGTGGTTTCAGTCCACTGACCCATACAACACATGGTGTGAACGCACATGTGAAAGTTGGAATCAAAGTCTGTGAAAGGTGGATTGTCCAATTTCAGATGAACCTCTACAGATTCAATATTTTTGTTAGCTCTTGTTGAGTAAAGTTAACACTTATCCAGATGATGCAATCACGTGTTTTATGTTGTCTTTAATTTTAAAAGCAGATGAAATATATGTATAGCAGGAATCGAAAGATCCATGGAAAGAGATTCTGTGGAATTTTAAGCCAATGCTGGTCATAACTAAAATAGTACTAAGTATTTTAGCTCAATTTAAAATTAAATATGGGAATCTACTCTGAAGATTTAAATTTCAAGAAGCAAAAAAAGCAATGAGAACTCAGTGAAGATGGGAATTTTTGTGTTTTGTTTATGTCCATATCTGCAGTACCCAGTACACTGCTTAGCGCATAGTGGCACTCAATAACTGTTCAATAAATGAATGAATGAATTATGACTATGGGTCCTCATAGCAGACAAATAAATTAAGCTACATTGCTGATCCTTGGTTTGCCCACAAAAACTCTTGGAAAATTTGGATGTCTTTTCCTTTGCACATTTCCTTTCCTTTTTCCCAGTAACTTGTAATATTTATCATTTGAAATAATTTTCAGGTATGTATTATACCAGTTGCCTTCTTCTTGTCAATATGATGTTCAGAACTAAATGCAATACCACAGCTGTAGTATAATCAGGACAAGTGTAGTGATTTTATTTATTTCTTTATTCCAGACATGTATTTTTAACTTCTAATGAAAAGAACTTTCAAATTATTCCTGTTTTTGTTAGTGTTTTTACTAAAACTATTATGGTGTTAGTTAATATTTAAACTGAAGCTAACTAGATTCATTTGACCAGATCTCACCAATATAAGAATTCACTGATGACTTTATTAGGACCCAAATGATAGGTTTTACATTGATCTCCACAATTTTAAAAATTTAGACTTGTCATTCCTAACTTTAAGGTATTTTACAAATTATCAGTGATAAAGATATCTATCATTGGGGAGCAGTACCATACAGGTGTTCATCTAAGGCCCTTCCTTATGGCTACACTGTACTTGTTAAAAACATTTGTTCTCTTAGAAACAATGGAAGGTTTGGTAGGCCCTAAATCACCAGAGATCCTAAAATCAGTCCCTAAACACTTTTCATTGCATTTAGCTAGGACTTTAGGTTCCAGGCAGGATATCTGCAGAGTGATTCTCAAATCCCAGAAGTACACAATCACACAGAAGAGAATTAGAGAAAAAGCTGGGGAAAAAAAAGAACAACATTCAAAATGTCATAACTGCTGGTACTGAAGGTAAGAAAAGTTTTGTTCACAAATGCTCAATGTTTTCCAAAAGTTTCTAGCATCTGTGGTCTTCTCTCTTCATTCTTGCCTTCCTGGAATCTCAGAAATAATGGAGCACAGGGCATAATCTACTGTGTCTTCCTTCTTCAAATAAGTTTTCCTTATTCAAAGAACCAGTGAAAGTCTATGAAATGTTCTCATACTAACCAAAAGATTTTTCCTAAATTTCTTTTCAAACACAAAACTTTTATGATACACTCTTTACTTTTTTACATATAAATTTAACCTTTGGTTTATAACCTCTGTCTTAGAGATTGACATGAATATTTAGGGGGATTCTAAATGTCATTATATATTTCTGCTTTCTTTGAAACAATTAGCATTTCGAGAATAAGAACTGCATGATAATGATCCCAGAAGGTAGCTACTTCATATATTGGGATAATGATGGTGCTGATATTGGCAATTATTAACAGTATGATCACAAATATTTTCATAAAGCAATATTTTAAGGAAAAGTACAATGCATTGATATAAATATTATTTGGAGGCTAATTTTAATTGTCAGAAAATGGGAAATAGGTAAATACATTTTTAAATCACTTAACATATGGTTGTTGGGCAGTAGTAGTCTAGGCCCTACAGATATGGAAGTAAACACAATTGGCAAGTTGCCTTCTTCATAAAACTTTTATTTCTTTATTCTAGCTTTCTCCCGCTTCCCTTCCTCCTTCACTTTATCCTCCTCGCTCATAAATGTTTTCCACTGACAATGGAATAAACATTTCTTACTAATTATCATTTTAAAATAATTACAGGAAAAATCATGAGTTCAGTAGTCTACTAAATATAAAAATAACAAGTGGGCATTTGTTATGTTCTTAGCCATGACACCTTAACCAGTCTTTTAACCACATTGAGCTTGTTTTCTCACTTAGTAATATGAGGATAATAATATCTACCTTAAAAGTTTTATAGTAAGCTATGGAGATAATGTATATACAGCTCTTACTACATCTCAGTGTATGTGATATGCAATAAATAATAACTGTAGTTAGTAACATAGAATAATGTGCTTTAAAATATAGCCACAACAATATCTCTAATCACAACATGCTTCTGCAACAAGACCATGCTACTCCCTCATCAAGAGAAATATATTTTTTCACACTATTCCCATGCATCTAGGTAGCCCTATGACATCAAAAGTAATATGGTATCATATTTAGGTGCAGCCCTTAACTAGTATGGCAGTTTCATCTGTCCTTCTCTTCCGGAGTTTGGAATGCAAAATTGTTTCACCCTCAAACTTAGAATATTAAAAAAAAATAAATGTTATAATACAGGTATCAAATTATTACCTCCCAGTTTGTGTTGAAAATTTTTTTATTGATAAAACTGTTTCCATTGTATTCATAATGTTCTGTTATGCATAACATTAAAATGTTCATTGAAATCAATGTCAAACTGCTTTTTCTTTCATTCTGTTAGACATTTGAAACTGTTTGGGGGAAATAATTATAAGTTGGGCAAAGTAATTTTTATAAATAATTTAAAATTATTTAATGAATTCTATATTTTTCTTATCAGACTCTACTGTTAGGAATTAAAAGCGAAGCAGCATAGATTAAAAAAATAAATAAATAAAATCACTATACTTGTTCTGACTATATTACAGCTGCCATGTAGGAGTGTAGACTACTCTGTTGGAGAGAGACCATGAGCAGAAGCAGTGAGGCACAAACATGTGGGTGAAGAAGCTATCTTTGCTGTCCTGATTGATCAAGCCTTCAGATGATTTCAGCCTCAGCAACTGACAAAAAGTCTGAGCCCAATCAATCCCCAAACCATGAAAGATAAAAATAAGTTATTGCTTTAAACTAGCAGTTTGGGGGTGATTGGTTACATGGATAACTGGAAGAATACTGTGTATTAAATAATAAGAATATTTTCAATTCTTATTTGAACTTTCTGAGTATTATTATAATTGAACATTTCCTTCTCCAAAATTTTTTTATGTATCTCTCCTTTCTTTTAAATTTTATTTTATTGTTTAAAGTATTACAAATAGTAGTACATATGTCTCCTTTTATTCCCCATTGACCTTCCCCCGGTTTCCTCTACATCCCAGCACATGCCCTCACCTAGTGTCTTGCATCCATTGGTTATGCTTATATGCATGCATACAAGTCCTTCAGTTGATCTCTTACCTCCCCTCCCCAACCCTCCCCATCCTTCCCGCTGTAGTTTGACAGTCTGTTCGATATTTCTCTGCCTTTGTATCTATTTTTGTTCATCAGTTTATGTTACTTATTATCCATAAAAGAGTGATATCATGTGGTATTTATCTTTCACTGACTGGCTTATTTCACCTAACATAATGCTCTCCAGTTCCATCCATGCTGTTGCAAATGGTAAGAATTCTCTCTTTTTTATAGCAGTGTAGTATTCCATTGTGTAGATGTACCATAGTTTTCTAATCCACTCATCTGCTGATGGGCATTTAGGCTGTTTCCAAATCTTAGCTATTGTAAATTGTGCTGCTATGAATAGAGGGGTGCATATATCCTTTATGATCGATTTCTGTTTTCTTGGGATATATTCCTAGAGGTGGTATTACTGGGTCAAATGGAAGTTTGATTTTTAAATTTTTGAGGAAACGCCATACTGTTTTCCACAATGGCTGCACCATTCTGCATTCCCACCAGCAGTGAAGGAGGGTTACTTTTTCTCCACGTCCTCTCCAGCACTTGTCCTTTGTTGATTTGTTGATGATAGCCATTCTGATAGGTGTGAGGTGGTATCTCATTGTTTTGATTAGCATCTCTCAGTTGATTTGTGACTTTGAGTATGTTTTCATATGTGTCTTGGCTTTCTGAATGTCCTTTTTCGAAAAGTGTCTATTTAGGTCCTTTGCCCATTTTTTGATTGGATTGTTTATCTTCCTTTTGTTAAGTAGTATGAGTTCCCTGTAAATGTTGGAGATTAAACCATTATTGGTGATAACATTGGCAAATATGTTCTCCCATGTAGTGGGCTTTCTTGTTGTTTTGTTGATGGTTTCTTTTGATGTGCAGAAGCTTTTTATATTGATGTAGTCCCATTTGTTTATTTTCTTCTTAGTTTCCATTGCCCTAGGAGCTGTATTGTTAAATATATTGCTACGACAAATGTCCGCTATTTTACTGCCTATGGTTTCTTCTAAGATTTTTATGGTTTCCCATCTTATGTTTAAGTCCTTTATCCATTTTGAGTTTATTTTTGTGTATGGTGTATGTTGGTGATCTAGTTTCATATTTTGCAAGTATCTGTCCAGTTTTCCCAACACCATTTATTGAAGAGACTATCTTGACTCCATTGTATGGTCTTGCCTCCTTTGTCAAATATTAATTGATCATAATGGTTTGTGTCAATTTCTGGGTTCTCTGTTCTGTTCTACTGGTCTATATGTCTGTTCTTGTGCCAGTAGCAGGTAGTTTTGAGAACAATGACTTTGTAGTATAGCTTGATATAGCTTGATCCCTCCCACATTGTTCTTTCTCATGATTGCTGCAGCTGTTCAGGGTCTTTTTTTATTCCAGATAAATTTTTGGAGAATTTGTTGTAGGTCTTTGAGGGATGCCGTTGGTATTGTAATGGGGGTTGCATTCAATTTATTGTTTGCGTTGGGTAGTATGGACATTTTAATGATATTGATTCTACCATCCCATGAACATGGTATATTCTTCCATTTGTTCATGTCTTCCTCTATCTCTTTTTTTGCCATCCTGAAATTTTCTGAGTACAGGTCCTTTATCTCTTTGGTTAAGATTATTTCTAGGTATCTTAATTTTTTTTTTGCAATGGTAAATAGGATTGCTTTTTTAATTTCTCTTTCTGTGAATTCATTATTGGCGTATAGAAAAGCCATAGACTTCTGGGTGTTAATTTTGTGTGCTGCTACATTGCCGAATTCATTTATTTTGTCTAGTAGTTTTTTTATGGAGTCTTTGGGGTTTTCTATGTACAATATCATGTCATCTGCGAATAAGGACAGTTTTACTTCTTTTCCAATTTGGATGCCTTTTATTTCTTCTTCTTGTCTGATCACAATGGCTAGTACTTCAAGTACTATGTCAAAGAGGAGTGGTGAGAGTGGGCATCCCTGTCTTGTTCCTGTTCTTAGGGGAAATGGTTTTAGTTTTTGCCCTTTGAGTATGATGTTGGCTATGGGTTTGTCATATATGGCTTTTATTATGTTGAGGTATGATTCTTCTATTCCCACCTTGCTGAGAGTTTTTATCAAGAAAGGGTGTTGGATTTTGTCAAATGCTTTTCTGCATCAATGGATATGATTATATGGTTTTTATCTCTCAGCTTGTTTATATGGTGTATCACATTTATTGATTTGCAGATATTGTACCATCCTTGAGTCCCCAGAATAAATCCCACTTGGTTATGGTGTATTATCTTTCTAATGTAATGCTGGATTCAATTTGCTAGAATTTTGTTGAGAATGTTGGCATCTATGCTCATGAGGGATATTGGCCTGTGATTCCCTTTCTTTGTATTGTCTATATCTGGTTTGGGAATTAGGGTAATGCTGGTTTCATAGAAAGAGCTTGGAAGTGTTCCTTCCTCTCGAATTTTTTTGGAATAGTCTGAGGAAGATAGGTTTTTTTTCTTCTTTGAATGTTTGATAAAACTCCCCTGTGAGGTCATCTGGTCCCAGGCTTTTGTTAGTTGGAAGTTTTTTATTACTGCTTCAATTTCCTCCATAGTTATTGGACTATTCAGATTTTTCCATTCCTCCTGGTTGAGTTTTGGGAGCTTGTATTTTTCTAGGAATATGTCCATTTCTTCTAGGTTGATCAGTTTGTTGGAGTAGAGTTGCTCATAGTATTTTTTTACGATTCTTCGTATTTCTGTGGGGTCTGTTGTTATTTCTTCTCTTTTGTTTCTGATTTTGTTCATTTGGGTCCTCTCTCTTTGTTTCTTGGTGAGCCTGGCTAGAGGTTCATCAATCTTGTTTATCCTTTCAAAGAACTAGCTCTTCGTTTCATTCATCTTTTGTACTTTTTTTTTTTTGGTCTCTATGTCATTTATTTCTGCTCTGATCTTTATTTCCTTCCTTCTACTCACACTGGGCTTTTCTTGTTGCTCTCTTTCTAATTCTTCAAGTTGCAGTGTTAGATTGTTTATTACCAGTTTTTCTTGTTTTCTGAGGTAGGCCTGTAATGGTATGAGCTTCCCTCTCAGGATTGCTTTCACTGTGTCCCAAAGATTTTTGGATTGTTGTGTTTTTATTGTCGTTTGTTTTCAGAATGATTTTTTAATTCTTCTTTGATCTCTTTAGTAACCCACTCATTGTTTAATAGTATGTTATTCATCCTCTAAGTGTTTGAATTTTTATTATTGTTTTTACTGTAGTTGATTTCTAATTTTAGACCATCGTGATCTGAGAAGATGCTTGATATAATTTCAATCCTCTTGAATTTGGAGAGACTTTGCCTGTGTCCCAGTGTGTGGTCTATCATACTGTCCCATGTGCACTTGAGAAGAATGTATATTCTTTAGTTTTAGGGTGAAATGTTCTGTAGATGTCGATTAAGTCCATTTGATCTAGTGAGTCGTTTCTTTGCTAATTTTTTGTCTAGAGAATTTATCTAGTGATGTTAATAGGGTATTAAAGTCTCCTACTATGATTGTGTTTCTGTCAATCTCTTTCCTGATATCTTCTAGTAGTTATTTTTATGTATTTGGGTGCTCCTGCATTGGACACATAACTGTTACCAGAGTTATATCCTCTTGTATTGATCCCTTTAGAATTATGAAGTGGCCTTCCTTGTCTCTTCTTATGGTCTTCACTTTGAGGTCTATTTTGTCAGATATAAGTATTGCTACCCCCAATTTTTTTTTTTTCATTTCCATTTGCCGGATAGATATTTTTCCATCCCTTCACTTTCAGTCTGTGTTATTCCCTTGTTCTGAGGTGGGTCTCCTGTATACAGCATATATATGGGTCATGTTTTCTTATCCATTCAGTCACTTGATGTCTTTTGATTGGAGCATTTAATCCATTTATGTTTAATGTTATTATTGATAGGTACTTGTTTGTAGCCAATTCTGTACTTTATGCCCGTGTTCCTTCCTCTCTTTCTATTTCTTCTTTTTACCACATTCCCTTTAGCATTTATAGCAGCACTGGCTTGGGAGTGATAAACTCCCTTAGCCTTTCTTTATCTGTGAAGCTACTGATTTCCCCTTCAATTTTGATTGATAGTCTTGCTGGATAGTGTATTCTTGGATTCAGTCCTTTGTTTTCCATCACTTTGTATACTTCATTCCATTACCTTCTAGCTTGATGTGTTTCTGTTGAGAAAACATTTGATAATCTGATGTGGAATCCTTTGTAAGTAACTCTTTGTCTCTCTCCTGCAGCCTTTAAGATTCTCTCTTTGTCATTAACATTTGCTATTGTAATTATGATGTGACTTTGTGTGAGTCTTTTGGGATTCATCTTGCTTGGGACTCTCTGTACTTGTGTAACTTTTTTCTTCCCCATATCAGGGAAGTTTTCTGTCATTATTTCCTCAAATAGATTCTCTAAACCTTGCTGCTCTTCTTGTCCTTTTGGCATCCCTTTTATACATATGTTGCTTCATTTCGAGTTGTCCCAAAGCTCCCTCCTGCCTTTAATTTTTTTCTCCATCTGCTGTTCAGATAGGGCTTGTTTCTCTACCTTATCTTCTAACTCACTAATTCAGTCCTCTGCTAATTCTAGTCTACTGTTGAAACCTTCCATGGCGTTTTTGATTGTAGCTATATCTCTTTTGATTTCTTCCTGATTTTTGCGTAGATTGTTGATTTTCTTGTCTTTTTTCGTTTATTAATTCTACGACCATTACTCTGAATTATTTTTCTGTCATGTTTTGCATGCCTCAGTTTCGCTTATCTCCTCTCTGGGCGATTTCTCTTTTTCTTTCCTCTGTGGATTGTTTCATTGTCTCTCCATTCTAACTATCACCAGAAAGTCCAATCACCGAGTTGTGGTGGCCCTGGCCGTGTGCTGTGGGAGATTCGTGCCACCTAAATGTCATTGAAGAGCTCTGACACCCAGATGTGTGGCTGCCTTTTGTCTGTGGGAGTCACACTGACCCAGGATCAGAGTCACAGGCACTCAGTGCAGCCTTGTGCATTCACCTAGAATCAGGGACCCAGCCTGTGCTGTTCTGAAAAAGAGACCCCGCTGTTGTGTGTCAAAAATCAGAGTCTCCTAATGTGTGCTAGGAGTCAGTGTCTTCCTGTGCCCATGCTGAGAATCAAGTATTTGAGTCTCTGTCACTTGGCACAGCCTCACGCTGAGAATCAGGTCCTTGTGTGCGTATGCAGAGTATTGGAGTCACTGGGTCTTAGTGTGCATGTACTCAGAATCCCGTGCGCAGGCAATGAGCAACAGAGTCAAGTCACTGGTGCTCAGTGCTGCCTCTTGTGTGGAGAATGAGAGTCCCCGGTCTGCTTGGGGAACCGGGTTGCACAGCCTCCCTGTGTCAGCGGAAGGTCCATTCCTGCACTGCGGGAGACACACTTCTGTGTGGCCTCACCCAGAGTCAAAGTCCAGTGGCACAGCTTCCCTGAGTGGGCCTGGGGTCTGGTCACAGGAGTGCGAGCTGCAGGAAACAAACTCCCTGTGTCTGCACACACAGGCTCAAACCTAGTGCAGCCTCCCTGTGTGGGCCTGGGGTCTGGTCACAGGAATGCGCACTGCAGGAAACAAACTCCCCACGTTTGTGCACCCAGGCTCAAACCCAGCACAGCCTCCCTGTGTGGGTGTGGGGTCTGTTCACGGGAGTACGAGCTGTGGAAAACAAACTCCCCGTGTCTGTGCACCCAGGCTCAAATTCTGCGCAGCCTCCCTGTGTGGGCAGGAGGCCTGCCTAAGTGGAGAGGGTCTAGCACAGGGGTCCTCAAACTTTTAAACAGAGGGCCAGTTCACTGTCCCTCAGACCGTTGGAGGGCCAGACTATAGTTTAAAAAAAAAACTATGAACAAATTCCTATGCACACTGCACATATCTTATTTTGAAGTAAAAAAACAAAACGGGAACAAATACAATATTTGTATTTGCATGTGGCCCGCGGGCCGTAGTTTGAGGACCCCTGGTAGCAGTTCCTATGCCACTACAGTGGGCCGGCAGGGAGGGGGATGGGCTCTGTGACTCACAGAAATCCACGGTTGGGGTGCCCGGAGTCTTGGTGTCCCTGGGTCTGCAGCTGTGGTCTCAGGTCTTTTATCTTACAGCCGTAGGGTCCCAGTTTGCATCTGAGACCAGATTGGGTGGTGGCAAGGCTAGGTTCCTAGTCTCAAGCAGCTCTGTTCTTCAAGATGGCATGGTTTCTGTGCTAGCAGTGTCCTCCCTGGATTGTTTGTGGTAGCAGCGAGTTTTCGCCACCCAAGACTGCCCAGTTAGGCAGCCCCCTGGAAGACCCACAGGATCTGACTGTCCCTATCTCTCTCTCTCTCTCTCTCTCTCTCTCTCTCTTTCTCTGTCTCTGTCTCTCTCACACACACACACACACACACGCACACCATGTCCACACACTCCTCTATTGCTCCCTCACTCTCTCACACAGTCTCCCTCCCTACCTTCTTGCTGGTCACCATCTTTTTTTCCTCCAAAACTTCTTTCCTTTTCTTTTCCTCTGTTCCTGTCTTGCTCTCTTGCTGCCTCTCTCTTCTCCATCAATGTTGTCATTCCTTGGGCCTCCATACTATATATCAGAGACTCCAAGCATATATATCCAGCCCAAACCACTTTGTGACCTCAAGATCTAAATAGTTAATTACTACTTTGTATTATTACTTTGAAAGCTCACATCTCAGTTGAGGAGTGTATTATTTTTTTCTCCACTACTACCTCCTCACTCCAAACTTGATTCCCTTCCAAGGCTTCATATCCTGTCATATAATTATTCAGGCCAGGGGATCCCAACATGGCAGCCAGCAGGATGGCAGGGAGGGAGAGAGTGTGAGTGTGTAAAGGAGTGAGAGGGACATGTGTGGACATGTGTGGTGAGTAGAGGGAGGGGGTGAGTGTGGGACAGTTAGATCTCACAGAAATCTTGGGGACTGGTGGAAAGGGCTCTTCTGGATGTGGAGCCCCTGCTACCTAGGCAGGCACTCCCTAACCAGTGAGGCTTGGGCCCAGAGCCAATGCCATCTTGAAGGGGGAAGCAGCAGAGGCCAGGAGCACAGCTACACCAACACCTAGACTGCCCTTTGACACCACCTGGCACCCACGCAGTAAGCTGCTCACCTGCCACCTCTGCAGTAAGAGACACCCAACCTCAATGCTGGCTCCCAGTAGTGACTGCAAGCCAGAGACACCTCCTGCATTGTGCCTCCCCACTCAACCAGTTCCCACACTCAGGGAAGCACACCTGGACCCAAGACTTGAAGAACCCCTAGGTGCCAGTGCCCAGTCACTGCTCCAGCACCCCAGAAATCAACACCACACCCTCCATCACCCCGTATACCAGGACCCGGCTCACCAGGACACTGTGTGTCTGATCCCCACACCCAGAACTAGCACTTCAGGAATGCTGTGCATGTGGACCCAGAGTGCCCAGTTGCTGCACACCCAGACCTGGCACTTCAGGGACCCTGCTAGCCAGTGCTTGAACACCATGCCAGAACCCTGCATTCTAGCGCCCTGCACACCAGCACCCCATACACCAGGACCCAGCTAGACACACCAGGATTCCATGTGCCCGGATCCTGCACTTCAGGACCCCACTGGTGTCACACACCAGAAGAAATGTGCACATGTCCCCTGCTGACTCTAAAGCAACTGCATTGGAAAACTTAAGAACCAGAACCATAGGGGAAAGGAATTCAACTCAGAGCAGAGACAGAGACATGAGACTTTAGGAAGACCCAGACTCTGTGCTAAGGAATCCTGGATAATTGGAACTCTAGGGGCTTAAACTTCTCGGAGCTCAAGCAGGGACCCAGGGCCAGAAAGTGACAGCAACTCACATTACATAGAAACAAATACAAAGCAACAGCAAAAATGGGGAGGAAAAAAAAAACAATCCCCAAAGGAAAGAAAATGAGGAGTTGCCAGAAGAGGAAATAAATGAAACAGAGTCAAGTAATTTGTCAAAGAATTCAGAGTAATGGTTATACGGATGTTCAAAATACTGGAAGAAAAATTGACCAACATGTGTAAAAATCGAGAAGAAATTACAATAAAGAACACAATAGAAGATTTCAACTGGAGGATAGAAGAAGCTGACAGAAGACAAGGAGAAAAACACCCAAGCAGAGTAGGAACTGGAAAAAAAACAACTTAAAAAGCAGGAGAGTCTAAGGGAGCTTTGGGACAACACAAAATGAAACAACATCTGCATAATAGGATTGCCAGAAGGAGAGGAAGCTGAGCAAGAATAGAAAACCTGTTTGAAGAAATGACAGAAAAACTCCCTGACCTTGGAAGGAAAAAAGTCACACAAGACCAAAAAGGACAGAGTCCCAAACAAGATGAACCCAAAAAGCCCACACCAAGACACGTTGTAATTACAATGGCAAATGTCATCAACAAAGTAAGAATCATAAAGACTGCCAGAGAGAAAGAGAAAGTTAACTACAAGGGATCCCCTATTAGAATATCAACTGATTTCACAACAGAAACAAACCAGGCCAGAAAGGAATGGAATGAAGTATACAAAGTAACTCAAAACAAGGGACTGAATCCAAGAATACCCTATCCAGCAAGGCTATCATTCAAAATTGAAGCTATCATTCAAAATGTCAGGAGCTTCGCAGACAAAAGAGGCTAAGGGAGTTTATAACCACCAACCCAGCAATGCATGAAATGCTAAAGATACTGCTGTAAAAAGAATAAATAGAAAGAGAAGAAATACAGGAATATAGAATAAAAATGGCGGCAAACAAGTACCTATCAATAATAACCTTAAATGTAAATGGATTAAATGCTCCAATCAGAAGACATAAGGTAGCTGAATGGATAAGAAAATATGACCCATATATAAGCTATCTACAAGAGATCCACCTCAGAACAAAGACTCACACACTGAAGGTAAAGGGATGGATAAAATTTTCAGGCATGTGGAAATGAAAGAAAAGGTGGGGTAGCAATACTTATATTTGACAAAATTGACCTCAAGGTGAAGGCCATAACAAGAGATAAGGAAGGTCACTTCATAATATTGAAGGGATCGATACAACAAGAGGATATAACTCTGAGAAATATATATGCATCCAATGCATTAACACTTAATACACACACACATAAAAAAAAACAAACTCTGGAAGATATCAATGGAGAGATTGATAGCTACACAATCATAGTAGGAGACATTAATAACCCATTGACCCCATTGAATGAATCCTCTAGACAAAAAATCAGAAGAAAAACAGTGATCATAAATGACTCAATAGGTCAAGAAGGAATTAATTGATATCTTCAGATGTTTCACCCCAAAGCTACAGACTATGCATTCTTCTCAAGTGCACATGAGACATTTTCAAACATAGACCACATATTAGGACACAGGCAAAGTCTCTACAAATTCAAGAAGATTGAAATCATATCAAGCAGTTTTTTAGGTCACAATGGATTAAAATGAGAAATCAACTACAATAAAAACAATAAAAATTAATCATACACACAGAGGCTAAATAGCATGCTATTAAACAATGAATGGATTACCAAAAATATCAAAGAAGAAATATAAAACTTTCTGGAAACAAACGAAAATGAAAATACAACAATCCAAAATCTATAGAACACAATGAAGGCAGTTCTGAGAGAGAAGTTCATAGCACTACAGGCCTATTTCAAAGAACAAGAAAAACTGGTAATAAGCTGTCTAACCGTACAACTTAAAGAACTAGGAAGAGTGCACCAATAAAAGCCCAGAGTAAGTAGATGGAAGGAAATAATGAATATCAGAGGGTAAATATATGACATAGAAACCAAAACAAAACAAAAGATCAATAGAACCAATAGCTAGTTCTTTAAAAGGACAATCAATATTGATGAACCACTAGCCAGGCTCCCCAGGACACAAAGAGAGAGAATTCAAATAAACAAAATAAAAAATGAAAGAGGTGCAGTAACAACTGACCCCACTCAAATACAAAGGGCTGTAATGTATGTATGTGTATGTGTGTATATATATATATATACTGGCTAACCTTGATGAAATGAACAATCAGGAAGAATAAAAAAATCTGAATAGGCTGATAACTACAGATGAAACTGAAGCAGTATTTAAAAAAATCCAGCCAAAAAAAGCCCTGATCTGGATGGCTTCACAGGGAAGTTTTACAAAACATTCAAAGAATTAATATCAATCTGCCTCAGACTATTTCAAAAAATTCAAGAGGAAGGAACACTTACAAGCTCTTTTGATGAAGCAAGCATTACTGTAATTCCAAAATCAGATAAGGGCACTACAAAGAAAAAGAATTACAGGCCAATATCCATGATGAACATAGATGCTAAAATCTTCAACAAAATATTACAAAATCACATTCAGCAATACATTAAAAAGATCATACACATGACCTAGTGGGATTTATTCAGGGGATGCAAGGCTGGTTCAATATCCACAAATCAATAAATGCGATACATCACATAAACAAATTGAAAGAAAAAAACCACGCTCATATTAATAGATGCAGAAAAAGCATTTCACAAAGTCCAACAACCTTTTTGATAAAAAACACTCAGCAAAGTGGAAAAATAGGCATCATACGTAATAAAAGCCTTAGATGGCAAACCTATAGCCAACATCATACTCAATGGGCAAATACCAAAACCACTTCTTCTAAAAAAAAGACCAAGACAGGCATGCCTCCTTTTCACCACCCCTGTTCGACAGAGTTTTGTAAGTACTAACTATAGTGCTCAGACAAGAAGAAGAAATGAAAGGTATCCAAATTGGAAAAGAAGAAATAAAACTGTCATTATTCACAGATGACATGATATTGTTCATAGAAAACCCAAAAGACTCCATCAAAAAACTACTATATTTAATAATTGAATTCTGAAGCATAGCAGAATACAAAATTAACTCCCAGGAATATATGGCATTTTTATAAACCAATAATGAACTCACAGAAAGAGAAATTTTAAAAAATCCCATTTACCATTGCAACAAACAATTTAAGATACTTAGGAATAACCTGAACTAAAGAGGTAAATAAATAAATAAATAAATAAATAAATAAATAAATAAAACCTGTACTCGGAAAACTACAGAATGTTGAAAAAGGGATAAAGATATAAACAAATGGAAGAATATACCGTGTTCATGGATTGGTAGAATCAACATCATTAAAATATCCATACTACCCAAAATGATCTATAGATTCTATGTAATCCCCATTAAAATATCAACAGCACTTTTCACAGACCTAGACCAAACTCTCCAAAAATTAATATGGAATAAAAAAGACCCCCGAATAGCCACAGCAATCCTGGGAAAGAAGAACAATTTTAGAGGGATCACAATACCAGATATCAAGCTATCTTATAAAGCCACTGTTCTCAAGACACCCTGGTACTGGCAGAAGAACAGACATGTAGACTAATGGAACAGAGAACCCAGAAATAGACACAAATTAATATTGACAAAGGAGGCAAGAGCATACAATGGAGTCAAGACAGTCTCTTCAATATATGGTGCTGGGGAAATTGGACGGATACAGGCAAAAAATGAAACTAGACCACCAACTTACACCATACACAAAAATAAACTCCAAATGGATAAAGGACTTAAACTTAAGACGGGAAACCATAAAAATCTTAGAAGAATCCATAAGCAGCAAAATATCAGATGACATAGCATATGTCATAGCAATATCTTTATCGATACATCTCCTAGGAAAATGTAAACTAATGAGAAAATAAAGTAATGGGAGTACATCAAAATAAAAAGCTTCTGCACACTAAAAAAAAAAAGAAAAAAGAAAAGAAAAGAAAAAAAAACCATCAACAAAACAACAAGAGAGCCCACTGCATGGGAGAACATATTTGCCAATGTTATCTCTGATAAGTGGTTAATCTCCAAAATTTATAGGGAACTCATACAACTTAACAAAAGGAATATGAACAATCCAATTTTAAAAAATGGGTAAAGGACCTAAATACACACTTTTCCAACAGGGACATACAGAAGTCCACTAGGTATATGAAAAAATGTTCAAAGTCACTAATCATTGAAGAGATGCAAATCAAATCCAGAATGAGGTACCATCTCATACCTGTCAGAAAGGCTATCATCAAAAAAATCAACAAATGACAAGTGCTGGTGAGGATGCAGAGAAAAAGAAACCCTGGTACACTGCTGGTGGGAATGCAGACTGGTGCAGCCACTGTGGAAAACAGTATGGAGTTTCCTCAAATATTAAAAATGGAACTTTCATTTGACCCAGTAATTCCACTTCTAGAAATATATCCTAAGAAATCAGAAATATCAATCAGAAAGAATATATGCACCCCTAAGGTCATAGCCACACAATTTACAATAGCTAAGATTTGGAATCAGCCCAAGTGCCCATCAGCAGATGAGTGGATTAAATAACTATGGTGCATCTACACAATGGAATACTATGCTGCTGTAAGAAAAGAAAGAACTCTTACCATTCACAACAGGATGGATGAACCTGGAGAGCATTATGCTAAGTGAAATAAGCCAGTAGGAGAAAGATAAAGATCACATGATCTCATTCATTTGTGAAATATAATGAACAACATAAATTGATTAACAAAAATAGATCCAGAGATATAGAAGCATCAAACAGACAGTCAAACCTCAGAGGGAGTGCAGGCAAGGGTAGAAGTTTGGGGTAAGAGTTCAACCAAAGGCCTTATATGCATGCATATAAGCATAACCAATGGACACAGACAGTAGAGGTTGAGGGCCTATGCTGGGGGTCGGCAGTGGGTGGGGAGAGGTCAATGGGGGGAAATGAGACATATATTATACTTTCAACAACAAAAAAATTACTCAAGCCCAAGGACTAGAGGTCATGCTTCTCCACTCCCTCTCATCCACTTCAAAGTATTAGTTGACAAGTCTTTGTCATTTATGTCTCTTAAGTATCCCTCAAATCTATTTACTCTACTGCTATTTGTCTGCCTCGAAGTTTTTTACTATTTGCACTTGACTTAAAAGGCATTTCTTAAAAATATGTAAAAGGGGGAGGGAAGATGGAGGCTAGCAGGACAGAAGTGAGGGAGAGGGTGTGAGTGAGTGTGGGGGTGAAAGGAGAGTGTGTGGATGTGTGTGGTGTGTGTGTGAGTGAGTGAGGAACAGTTAAATCTGGCAGGAGGTGCAGGGGCTGGCAGACCATACTCACCATACTGGGCCCACCACCCCAAAGGCAGCTCCTGGATGCCTCATGAGCCTCTGCTGGGTGTGTTCATATCCAAACAAGGGTACACAGTCCCAGCAGTAGAAATTTTAACTGCCCCCCCTCCCAGCTGCCTGCCCACAGACACCTTGGTCACATGGCTTCAGTGCAAGGGCCCCTCTGAGTGCACCCCCCTAGCAAATGGCCCCCGGCTGCCTTGTGAGCCACAGCTGGATGTATGTGAATCCAACCAAGGGTGCAAGGCCCCAGCAGCAAAAACGGAGTCTTCCTACTCCACAGCTGCTGACTTTTGGACACCACAGTAGCACCTTTCCAGCGTGCAGGTCGCCTAAACCCACCACCCCAAAGGCAGCACTTCGGTGCCTTTGTGAGTGCCTGCTTGGCGTGTGCAAATTCAACCAAGGGAACAAGGCAGCAAAAATTGGGACTTCCCCCTCCTCTGATGCTGACCTCTGGACACTACAGTTGTGTGTTTCTTACATGAAGGCCTACTGAGCACGCTGCTCCTATAGGCAGCTGCTGGGTGCCTCCTTGAGCTCTCACTAGGCACACCCATATCCAAACAAGAATGCATGGCCCCCGCAGTAGAAACTCGGACTTCCCTCTTCCTGGCTGCCTACCCACAGGCAACTCCCAGGTGCCACTGTGAGCTGCCACTAGGTGCACTCATATCCAACCATGTTGCAAGACCCTGACAGCAGAAACTCGGACTTCTCCTTCCTTAGCTGCCAACCTCTGGTCACTGCAGTCACACTGATCCAGCGCACAAGTCCCCAGAGCCCGCTGCCCTGGCAGGCGGCCCCTGGGTGCTTCACTGAGCCACTGCATGGCACAACCCTGGATACTGGTATCCAGGCCACATGGTAGCACCGCTCTAGCACATGGGCCCCCTAAGCTCAGTACCCCAGCAGACAGCTCCTGGGCACCTCTGTAAGCAGCTGCTGGGCATGCATATCCAACCAAGGGAACACATACCCCGAAGCAGAAACTGGGACTTCTCCCTCCATGGGGCCAGGGGCACACCACAATCACTCCTATTCAGTGTGTGGGCCCCATGAGCACACACCCCTTGCAGACAGCTCCTGGGCCCCTCTGTGAGCTGCCACTGGGTGTGTTCCTCTACAACCAAGGACGCACAGCTCCCTCAGCAGGATCCATGACATCCTGCTCCTGGCTACTTACTTTTGGACAGCTTGGTGAGTTACTGAGGACTTGCCTCCCTGGACAAGGTCACATTGTTTCAGCCACAGTCTCCAAGATTCCCACATCCCCAGCTGCCAGATCCTGTACTCCCTCATGATTCAGAAAATGGAAATCACTTTGGCTAGAGTCCCACTGCCTCAATCACAAAGAGACACTGCCCCCCACTGTCACAGGCTCCAGAACCCTCGTAGTGAGTTGCAGAGTGATGCTATTCCAGCAAGAGTCACACCACATCAGCCAAAGTCACAGTACCTGAGCCTCAGGCCCCGAGACTTTATACTCCCAGGCCATGGACTCTGGGAACACACAGTGAGCACATACCAGTAAGACCTCAGACAACCTTTTCCACAAGAGCCAGAAACACAATCACATCCAAAACAGCTTGCACAACAAAGCCAGGTGTGAGTCACATGCCAACCCTTGATGAGATTTCATCCACGAATAAGAAACTAACATTCAAGATCCAACTCCATCAAGAGAACCCAAATAGCTCAAGTAAAGAGAGTTTGGCTAGATCACCAAACCCAGGAAAACTGAGAGACTGCATCAGTATCCCCCACCCCACCCCAAAAGAACCTGGATAGCAAAGCAGTTAGATCTAAGACACAGAAACAATTAAAACGTTACAGCAAAAAATGGAGAAACAAAAAAAAAATCCAAAAAGGAAAGAAAAAGAGAAATCATCATTAAGGGGATTAAAAGAAATTGAGACAAGAAAATGTCAGAGAAAGAATTCAGAGAAATGGTTATAAGGATGCCCAAACGTCTGGATGACAAATACACACAACTCAATGAGAATTACAAGGAGCTGAATGAGAATGTCACCAACATGACAAGGAACCAAGAGGAAATGAAGAATGACATAGCTGCAATAAAGAACACAATGGAAGGATTAAAAAGTAGACTAGAAAAGGCTGAGGACAACATCAGCGAATTAGAAGAAAAGGTAGGAAAAAAACACACAAACACAGCAGCAACTGAAAAGAAAACTTGAAAAACAGGAGAGAGCCTAAGGGAGCTTTGGGACAACACAAAACAAAAAATCATCTGCACAACAGGAGAGGAAGCAGAGCAAGCGATAGAAAACCTGTTTGAAGAACTAATGACAGAAAACTTCCCTGATGTTAGCAAGAAAAAAGCCACGTGAGTCCAAGAAGAACATAGAGTCCCAAACAAGATGAACCCAAAAATACCAATATCAAGACACATCATAATTGAATTGGCAAACATCAATGACAAAGTAAGAATCTTAAAGGCTTCCAGAGAGAGACAGAAAGTTACCTACAAGGGATCTCCCATTAGAATATCAACTGATTTCTCAAAAGAAACACAACAGGCCAGAAGGGAATTGAATTAAATATACAAAGTGATGGGACTGAATCCAAGAATACTATACCCACCAAAGCTATCATTCAAAATTGGAGGTGGAATCAGAAGCTTCACAGACAAAAAAGGGCTAAGGGAGTTTATTACCATCAAGCCAGCAATGCAAGAAATGCTAAAGGGACTTCTTTCTGTAAAAAGAAGAAACATAAAGGCAAGAAGGAATACAAACATAAAGCATAAAAATGGCAACAAACAAGTACTTATCAATAATAACATTAAACATAAATGGATTAAATGCTCCCATCAAAAGACATAGGATAGCTGAATGGATAAGCAAAATTGATCCATATATTTTCTGTCTGCAAGAGACCCACCTCAGAACAAAGAATTCACACAGACTGATAGTGAAGGGATGGAAAAATATCTATCAAGCAAATGAAAATGAGAAAAAAGCTGGGGTTTCAATACTTATATCTGACAAAATAGACCTCAAAGTAAAGGCCATAGCAAGAAATAAGGAGGGCCACTTCATAATACTAAGGGGAGCAATTCAACAAGAGGATATAACTATGGTAAACATATATGCACCCAATACAGGAGAACCCAAATACATAAAACAACTTCTGGAAGATATCAAGAGAGAGATCAACAGCAATACAATCAGTAGGAGACTTTAATACCCCACTGACACCACTGGATAAATCCTCTAAACAAAAAAATCAGCAAAGAAACAGCAATCCTAAAAGACTCACTTAGATCAGATGGACTTAATTGACATCTTCAGAACATTTCACCCCAAAACTATAGAATATACATTCTTCTCAAGTGCCCACGGGACATTTTAAAAGATAGACCACATATTAGGAAACAGGAAAAGTCTCTTCAAATTCAAGAATATAAAAATCACATCAAGCATCTTCACAGATCACAATAGCATAAAATTAGAAATCAAATACAATAAAAAAATAAAAAAATCAAACACCAGAATTCTAAATAGCATGCTATTAAACAATGACTGGTTTACCAAAGAGAGATCAATAAAGAAATAAAAAGCATCCTGGAAACAAATGACAATGAAAACACAACAATCCAAAATCTAAGGAACACAATAAAAGCAGTCCTGGGAGGGAAGTTCATAACTCTACAGGACTACCTCAAAAAAAAAAAAAAAAAAAGATAACAAATTCTCTAATCTTGCAACTTAAAGAATTAGAAAGAGCAACAAGAAATGTGCTTTCTTCCAGAAGGAAGAAAATAACAAAGATTAGAGCAGAAATAAATGACATAGAGACCAAAAAACAATACAAAAGATCAATGAAACCAAAAGCTGGTTCTTTAAAAGTATAAACAAGATTGATGAAATTGTAGCCAGACTTACCAAGAAGCAAAGAAAGAGGACTGAGATAAACAGAATCAGAAATGAGAGGTGAAGAAACAACTGACCCCACACACATAAAAATGATTGCAAAAAATTTACTATGAACAACTCTACTCCAACAAACTGTACAACCTCAACAAAACAAACATATTCCTAGAAAAATACAAGACTCCAAAACTCAATCAGAAAGAATAAAAAAAACCAGAATAGGCTGATAACTATTGATGAAATTGAAAAAGTAATTAAAAAGCTTCCAGCAAACAAAAGCCCTGGACAAGATGGTTTCACAGGGGAGTTTTACCAAACATTCAAAGAACAAAAACCAATACTTCTCAGACTATTCCAAAAAATTCAAGAGGAAGGCACACTTCCAAGCTGTTTCTATGAAGCCAGAATCACCCTAATGCCAAAACCAGATAAAGGCACTACAAAAAAGAATTACATGCCAATATCTATGATGAACATGGATGATAAAAATCCTCAAAAAAATTCTAGCAAACTAGATCAAGCAGTGCATTAGAAAGATCATACACCATGATGAAGTGGGATTTATTCCAGCTATGCAAGGCTGGTACAAATCCCCAAATCAATAAATGTGATACATCACATAAACAAATTGAGAGACAAAAATCACATAATCATATCAATTGAAGCATAAAAGGCATTTGACAAAGTCCAACACCCTTTTCTGATAAAAACACTCCACAAGTTGGAATAGGGAGATCATACCTCAACATAATAAAAACCTTGTATGACAAACCTACAGCCAGCATCATACTCAATGGGCAAAAACTAAAACCATTTCCCGTAAGAACAGGAACAAGACAGGGATGCCCGCTTTCACCACTCCTGTTCAACATAGTACTGGAAGTGCTAGCCACAGCAATTCAACAAGAAGGAAAAAAAAAAACGTCTAAATTGGAAAAGAAGAAGTAAAATTGTCACTATTTGCAGATGACATGATACTGAACATAGAAAACCCTAAAGATTCCATAAAAAAACTAGTAGACTTCATAAATGAATTTGTCAATGTAGCAGGATACAAAATTAACGACAAGAAATGCAAGGCATTTTTATACACCAATAGTGAATTTATAGAAAGAGAGATTAAAAAAAAATCCCACTTGCCATTATACCAAAAAATTAAGATACCTAAGAATAAACTTATCTAAGGAGGTAAAAGACCTGTACTCAGAAAACTACAGGACACTGAAAAAAGAGATAGACAAAGACATAAACAGATGGAAGAACATACCATGTTCATGGATTGGTAGAATCAACATCATTAAAATATCCATACTACCCAAATCAATCTATAGATTCAATGCACTCCTCATTAAAATACCAATGGCATATTTCACAGACCTAGAAAAAACTCTCCAAAAATTCATCTGGAATAAAAAAAAGACCTCAAATAGCTGTAGCAATCATGAGAAAGAACAATGTGGGAGGGATCACAATACCAGATATCAAGCTATACTACAAAGCCATTGTTCTCAAAACAGCCTGGTACTGGCACAAGAACAGACATATAGACCAGTGGAACAGAACAGAGAACCCAGAAATTGACACAAGCCATTATGATCAATTAATATTTGACAAAGGAGGCAAGACAATACAATGGAGTCAGGACAGTCTCTTCAATAAAAGGTGTTGGAAAAACTGGACATATACTTGCAAAAAAATGAAACTAAATCACCAACTTACACCATACACAAAAATAAACTCAAAATGGATAAAGGAGTTAAATGTAAGACGAGAAACTATAAAAATCTTAGAGGAATCCACAGGCAGCGAAATCTCAGACATTTGCCGAAGAAATATCTTCACCAACACAGCTCCTAGGGCAATGGAAACTAAGGATAAAATAAACAAATGGGACTGCATCAAAATAAAAAGCTTCTGCACAGCAAAAGAAACCATCAACAAAACAATAAGAAAGCCTACTGCATGGGAGAACATATTTGCCAATGTTATCTCCGATAAGAGTTTAATCTCCAACATTTACAGGGAACTCACAACTTAACAAAAGGAAGATAAAGAATCCAATCAAAAAATGGGCAATGGACCTAAATAGATACTTTTCGAAAGAAGACATAATAAACACCAAGGGACATATTAAAACATGCTCAAAGTCACTAATCATCCAAGAGATGCAAATCAAAATGACAATGAGGTATCATCTCACACCTGTCAGAATGGCTATCATCAACAAATCAACAAAGGACAAGTCTGGCGAGGATGGAGAGAAAAAGGAACTTTTCTTCACTGCTGGTGGGAATGCAGACTGGCGCAGCCACTGTGAAGAGCAGTATGGAGTTTCTTCAAAAAACTAAAAATGGAACTCCCAATTGACCCAGTGATCCCACTTCTAGGAATATATACCAAGAAACTAGAAATACCAATCAGAAAGGATATATGCACCTCTATGTTCATAGCAGCACAATTTACCATAGCTAAGATTTGGGAAACAGCCTAATGCCCATCAGCAGATGAATGGAATTAGAAAACTGTGGGACATCTACACAATGGAATACTATGCTGCTG
>NW_005871098.1:2194572-2196666 GCF_000147115.1 Myotis lucifugus
GGGGGAAGCTAATGCTGTGTCACTCTCACATGGATATTTCTCTCTCTTTCCTCTCCCTCCTCTCTGTCTAAAAATAAACTTTTTAAAAAAATCTTTAAAAATGAAGAATCAGTCAGAAAGGAAGGATATACTACCTGAAATAAAGAATAATTTATAGAGAAACAACAATATAGTAGATAAAGCAAGAATCAAATCAGAAATTTGAATATAAGGAAGCAAAAAACATCTAATCAAAACAGAAAAAAATAAAAACAATCCAAAACATGAGGATAGTGTATGGAGCCCCTGGGACAACTTCAAGCACACCAACATTCCCCTCATGATTGTGCTGGAAGGAGAAGACTGAGAACAAGGAATTGATAAATTATTTGAAAAAAATAATCACAGGAAACTTCTCTAACTTTGTGAAGGAAACAGACATACAAGTCCATGAAACACAGAGTCCCAAACAAGATGAACCCAAAGAGGCCCATACAAAAACACAGTATCATTAAATGCCAAATTTTAAAGACAGAGAATCTTAAAAGAAGCAAGAGAAAAAAATTAGTTACCTACAAGGAAGCTCTCATAAGACTGTCAGCTGATTTCTGAAAAGTAACATTGCAGGCAATAAATTTTCAAAGTGATAAAAAGCAAGAACTTACAACTAAGATGACTCTATCCAGAAAAGCTATTATTTAGTATTGAAGGACAGATATAGAGCCTTCTAGACAAGAAAAAGCGAAAAGAGTTTATCACCACAAAACTAGTATTATATGGAATGTTAAAGGCCATTCTTTAAGAAGAAGATAAAAAATATGAACAATAAAATGGCAATAAATACATATTTATCAATAATTTAATCTACAAAAAAATGAATAAGAAGAACAGAAACAAACTCATAGATACAGATTAGTTTTTGTTGTCTGCCAGATAGAAGGGGAGTTGGGATGATGAATGAAAAAGGTGAAGGGTTTAAGAAGTACAAATTGGTTGTATAGAATAATCATGGGGATGTAAAGGACAGCATTGGGGATATCTTACCTAATAATAGATAAACATGCAAATTGACCGTACCTTCGCTACACCTTAAGCCACGCCCACCAGTCAATAAGAGCAACTATATGCAAATTAACCCAACCAAGATGGCGGCCAGCAGCCACAGAGCTGGAGCAAGCAGGAGGCTTGGTTGCCCCAATGATGGAGGAAGCCAAGCTTCCCAGCGGGCTCTGAGCTCCACTCAAAGCAACAAAGTTTCAATTATAGAAGATAAATAAACCCCAGATAGCTGCTTCCAGCCAGCCGCGAGCAGGAGGCTTGGTTGCCCTGGCGATAAAAGAAGCCAAGCTTCCCGGTTGGCTTCTGCCTCCTCTCAAGGCAACAAAGTTTCAATTATAGAAGTTAAATAAACCCCAGATACCTGCTTCCAGTCACCATGGCCATGGAGCTGGAAAGAATAAAAAAAAAAAGGGAAAGGCTGGGAGCTTCAGTCACCGGGGGGTTTGGGCAGCCTGAAAATGGCCCTCAGCCCCTCACCCAGGCTGGCCATGCACCCCAGCGGGGACCCCTACCCTGAAGGGGCTGTGGCCAACCTGAAAACAGCCATCAGCCCCTCACCCAGGCTGGCCAGGCACCAGAGTGGGACCCCCACCGTGATCCAGGACACCCTTCAGGGCAAACCAGCCGGCCCCCACCCATGCACCAGGCCTCTATCCTATATAGTAAAAGGGTAATATGCAAATTGACCCTAACAGCAGAACAGCTGAGAATGACTGGTCACTATGACACACACTGACCACCAGGGGGCAGATGCTCAATGCAGGAGCTTCCCCCTGGTGGTCAGAGCACTCCCACAGGGGGAGCTCTACTCAACCACAAGCCAGGCTGATGGCTGCCAGTGCAGCGGTGGTGGCGGAAGCCTCTCCCGCCTCCTCAGCAGCACTAAGGATGTCCGACTGCAGCTTAGGTCTGCTCCCTACTGGTAAGTGGACATCCCCTGAGGGCTCCTCAGCTGCCAGAGGGATGTCTGACTGCCAGCTTGGGCCTGATCCCCCTGCAGGTGGATCCCAGACAGCAAGAGGGCATAGGCCAGGCTGAGGGAATTTTTGTGCACCG
>NW_005871098.1:2196766-2205669 GCF_000147115.1 Myotis lucifugus
CCCCAAGAATAGTCAGTCCATTCCCCTTCTATGTCCCTGATTCATTGTAATCACCAGTTCATTCTGTACATCAGATTATTTATTCACTTGATTCTTAGATTCACTTGTTGATAGATGCATGTTTGTTGTTCACAATTTGTATCTTTACCTTTTTCTTCTTCCTCTTCTTAAAGGAAACCTTTCAGCATTTCGTATAATACTGGTTTAGTGGTGATGAAGTCCTTTAGCTTTTCCTTATCTGTGAAGCTCTTTATCTGACCTTCAATTCTGAATGATAGCTTTGCTGGATAAAGTAATCTTGGTTGTAGGTTCTTGCTATTCATCACTTTGAATATTTCTTGCCATTCCCTTCTGGCCTGCAAAGTTTCTGTTGAGAAATCAGCTGACAGTCGTATGGGTATTCCCTTGTAGGTAATTGAGTCTCTTTCTCTTGCTGCTTTTAAGATTCTCTCTTTGTCTTTTGCTCTTGGCATTTTAATGATGATGTGTCTTGGTGTGGTCCTCTTTGGATTCCTTTTGTTTGGGGTTCTCTTCGCTTCTTGGACCTGTAAGTCCATTTCTTTCACCAGGTGGGGGAAGTTTTCTGCCATTATTTCTTCAAATAGGTTTTCAATATCTTGCTGTCTCTCATCTTCTGGCACCCCTATTATTCTGATATTAGTGCGCTTGAAGCTGTCCCAGAGGCTCCTTACACTATCTTCACACTTTTGGATTCTTTTTTCATTTTGCTTTTCCAGTTGGGTGTTTTTTGTCAAATCTTTGGTTTGATTCTTGTGCTCCTCTGGTCTGCTATTGGGTATAATATTCTTTATTTCAGTCCGTGTATGCTTACTTTCTAATTTCTTTATCGTAGCATCGAGGGTCTCATTAGTTTTCGTGAGGCTCTGCTCAAGTTTATAGCAAGCCCTCAAAATTGCGATTCTTAGCTCCATATCCTCCATTTCTGTCATGTTTTTTTTTGTCTCCGCATCTTTTATGCTTTCTTGGTGCACCCCCTTGTGGTCTTTGTGCGCAGTCTTGTTCTAGCCAAGCCTTAATTGTTGTAGTTAACACTAGAGGGATTTGACCACCAGGCCGACTGGCTGTAGGAATCAGCTGTTTGGAAAATGTCTGTCTTCTGGGGAGGCGCTAATCCAGCCTTTGCCTGAGGCGATCCGGCAAATGGCTGTGCGCAGGGTTTGGGCGGGGCGGGGTCAACAGGGCGGGCGGAGGGAGCAGTTATGGCCGCTCTCAGTCCCGTTCCCAGAGGCTCTGCTTCTCCGAACCCCAGCAGCCGCTGCAAACCTCGGAGAGAAAGCTGCCCTCAGGTTCCAACTGATGCCGGATAATCCCGCTTCTCCCGTTTGAGTCTGGGTCCCTAGAGACTCGCCCGGATCTGGAGCCCAGAGTCTGAGACTCACTCCCGACCGAAAACGACAACCGCGCCCTCAGCCACCAGCCCGCTTTCGCGCGTACCTCGGTACCTTTGTATTTTCCACACTGAGTCTCCTCTGAGCCTCGGTTTGCTGTTCTCTTTCCTTCTAGTTGTAGAGTCTCTCTTCAGCCAGCCTTCCTGTGGTTCTGGGTGATGTCCATTCCGTCTTTTAGTTGTATTTTTGAAATGGTTGTTCGCAGCAGCGGTCTCCGGTGTTTACCTACGCCGCCATCTTGGTCTCCTTCCTGAAATAAAGAATAATTTATAGAGAAACAACAATATAGTAGATAAAGCAAGAATCAAATCAGAAATTTGAATATAAGGAAGCAAAAAACATCTAATCAAAACAGAAAAAAATAAAAACAATCCAAAACATGAGGATAGTGTATGGAGCCCCTGGGACAACTTCAAGCACACCAACATTCCCCTCATGATTGTGCTGGAAGGAGAAGACTGAGAACAAGGAATTGATAAATTATTTGAAAAAAATAATCACAGGAAACTTCTCTAACTTTGTGAAGGAAACAGACATACAAGTCCAGGAAACACAGAGTCCCAAACAAGATGAACCCAAAGAGGCCCATACAAAAACACAGTATCATTAAATGCCAAATTTTAAAGACAGAGAATCTTAAAAGAAGCAAGAGAAAAAAATTAGTTACCTACAAGGAAGCTCTCATAAGACTGTCAGCTGATTTCTGAAAAGTAGCATTGCAGGCAATAAATTTTCAAAGTGATAAAAAGCAAGAACTTACAACTAAGATGACTCTATCCAGAAAAGCTATTATTTAGTATTGAAGGACAGATATAGAGCCTTCTAGACAAGAAAAAGCGAAAAGAGTTTATCACCACAAAACTAGTATTATATGGAATGTTAAAGGCCATTCTTTAAGAAGAAGATAAAAAATATGAACAATAAAATGGCAATAAATACATATTTATCAATAATTTAATCTACAAAAAAATGAATAAGAAGAACAGAAACAAACTCATAGATACAGATTAGTTTTTGTTGTCTGCCAGATAGAAGGGGAGTTGGGATGATGAATGAAAAAGGTGAAGGGTTTAAGAAGTACAAATTGGTTGTATAGAATAATCATGGGGATGTAAAGGACAGCATTGGGGATATCTTACCTAATAATAGATAAACATGCAAATTGACCGTACCTTCGCTACACCTTAAGCCACGCCCACCAGTCAATAAGAGCAACTATATGCAAATTAACCCAACCAAGATGGCGGCCAGCAGCCACAGAGCTGGAGCAAGCAGGAGGCTTGGTTGCCCCAATGATGGAGGAAGCCAAGCTTCCCAGCGGCTCTGAGCTCCACTCAAAGCAACAAAGTTTCAATTATAGAAGATAAATAAACCCCAGATAGCTGCTTCCAGCCAGCCGCGAGCAGGAGGCTTGGTTGCCCTGGCGATAAAAGAAGCCAAGCTTCCCGGTTGGCTTCTGCCTCCTCTCAAGGCAACAAAGTTTCAATTATAGAAATTAAATAAACCCCAGATACCTGCTTCCAGTCACCATGGCCATGGAGCTGGAAAGAATAAAAAAAAAAAAGGGAAAGGCTGGGAGCTTCAGTCACCGGGAGGTTTGGGCAGCCTGAAAACGGCCCTCAGCCCCTCACCCAGGCTGGCCATGCACCCCAGCGGGGACCCCTACCCTGAAGGGGCTATGGCCAACCTGAAAACAGCCATCAGCCCCTCACCCAGGCTGGCCAGGCACCAGAGTGGGACCCCCACCCTGATCCAGGACACCCTTCAGGGCAAACCAGCCAGCCCCCACCCATGCACCAGGCCTCTATCCTATATAGTAAAAGGGTAATATGCAAATTGACCCTAACAGCAGAACAGCTGAGAATGACTGGTCACTATGACACACACTGACCACCAGGGGGCAGATGCTCAATGCAGGAGCTTCCCCCTGGTGGTCAGAGCACTCCCACAGGGGGAGCTCTACTCAACCACAAGCCAGGCTGATGGCTGCCAGTGCAGCGGTGGTGGCAGGAGCCTCTCCCGCCTCCTCAGCAGCGCTAAGGATGTCCGACTGCAGCTTAGGTCTGCTCCCTACTGGTAAGTGGACATCCCCTGAGGGCTCCTCAGCTGCCAGAGGGATGTCTGACTGCCAGCTTGGGCCTGATCCCCCTGCAGGTGGATCCCAGACTGCAAGAGGGCATAGGCCAGGCTGAGGGAATTTTTGTGCACCGGGCCTCTAGTACTCAATAATATTGTAATAATTATGTATGGTGTTAGATGGGTACTAGATTTAATTGGATGACAACTTAATGTGTTATGTAATGTCTAATCATTGGGGTATACACCTGAAACTAATATAATAATGTATGTTACTGAAATTTAAAAATAAACATACTTTAAAAGTAAAAAAAAAATGTTACACTCAGAACCATAAAAATCCTCAAAGAAAACATAGGCAGTAAAATCTCAGGCATTTCTTGTAGCTATATTATTTTCTAATATGTGTCCTTGGGCAAGTGAAACAAAAGAAAAAATAAACAAATGGGACTACATCAAACTAAACAATTTTTGCACAGCAAATAAACCATCAAGAAAATGAAAAGACAATTCACTGAATGGGAGAACGTATTTGCAATACATCTAACAAGGGGTTAAAATCCAAAATTTATGAAGAACATAAAAAGAGGACATACAGATCTTTAATAGACATATGCAAAGATGCTCAACATCACTAATTATCAGAGAAATGCAAATTAAAACCACAATGAGGTAACATCTCATACCTGTCAGAATGGCTATCCTCAATAAATCAGCAAGCAACAAGTGCTGGTGAGGGTATGGAGAAAAGGAAAGCCTTGGCAATATTGGTGGGAATGCTGATTGTTGCAGTCAACTGTGGAACACAGTATGGTTTCCTCAAAAAATTAAAAGCAGAACTGCCTTACGACCCAGGAATTCACTCCTGGGAATTTATCTAAAGAAACCCAATACACTAATTCGAAAGAATACTTGCACCCCTATGTTCATTGCAGTGTTACATACAATAGACAAGATTTGGAAGCAGCCCAGTGTTTATCAGCAGATGAGTGAATAACAAAACTGTAATATTTATACAATGGAATACTATTCAATCATAAAAAGGAAGAGGAGTTTAACCTTTACAACAGCATGGATGGAACTGGAGAACATTATGCTAAGTGAAATAAGTCAATGAAAGACAAGTACCATATGGTTTCACTCATATGTGGAATTTAATGAACAAAATGAACTAACAAACAAAATAGAAATGGACTCATTAAGAGCAGGCTGACAACTGAGGAGGAGGGTATGGATGTATTGAGGGGAAAAAAGGGGAGAAAGAGAAAAAAAACTTGCCCTGGCCCTGGGCTTATAGTCCAGGATACCTACTGCAACTGGCCCCCTGCTCTGCCACTACCACCTGGACCCCAAGTGCTTTTCCAAGAGGTGACAACAGATTCGAGAAGCCAAAAACACACACTGCCAACCCCAGACAGTGTCCAGCAAAGTCTCTGTGGTTCTGGCCTACAGTGGTGACCTGGATACCTACTGCTTTCTCCTGTGGCTGCAGGAACAAGGCTATAATGTTATTGCCTGCCTGGCCCAAATCAGTAAGAATGAAGACTTTAAGGAAACCAGCAAGGTGCTAAATCTTGGGGCCAAACAGGTGTTCATCAAGGATGTCAGCAAAGAGTTTGTGAAGTTCATCTGCCCTGCTATCCAGTCTAGTGCACTATAGAGGACTGCTTCCTTCTGGGCACCTCTCTGGCCAGGATCTGCATCCCCACAAACAAGTAGAGATCCACCAGTGAGAGGGAGTCAAGTATGTGTCCCAAGGTGCCATGGGAAGGGGAAATAACCAGATCTGTTTTAAGCTGACCTGATACTCACTGGCCCCCCAGATTAAGGTAATCACTCCATAGAGGATGCCTGAGTTCTGCAACCAGGTCCAGAAATGCAATGATCTAATCCTATCTAATAAAAGACAAAAAAGGTAATTAACCATACCTCCGCTAGGCTTCCCATGGGCTAATCAGGGCGATATGCAAATTAACTGCCAACAAAGATGGCGGCCGGCAGCCACGCAGCTGAAGCGAACATGAGGCTTGCTTGCTCCAGTGATGGAGGAAGCCAAGGTTCCCCGCCTGCCGCCGCCTGGCTCTGAACTCTGGAAGCAACAATGTTTCAATTATAGAAGCTAAACAAACCCCAGATGCCTGCTTTCAGCTGGCTGCAGCCTCAGGGCTGGGAGCGCCAGTGACGGCAACAATGTTTCAATTATAGAAGGTAAATAAATCCCAGAATAAAAAAAAAAAGAAAAAAAGGAGAGGCTGGGAGCTTCAGTCGCCTGCCAGCCTGAAAACGGCCCTCAGCCCCTCACCCAGACTGGCCAGGAACCCCAGTGGGGACCCCCACCCTAAAGGGGGTGTGGCCAGCCTGAAAACAGCCCTTCATCCAGGCTGGCCAGGCACCCCAGTGGGGACCCCCACCCTGAAGGGGGTGTGACCAGCTGCAAACAGCCATCAGCCCCTCACCCAGGCTGGCCAGGCACCCAAGCGGAACCCCCACCCTGATCCGGGACACCCTTCAAGGCAAACCAGCCGGCCCCCTCCCATGCACCAGGCCTCTATCCTATATAGTAAAAGGGTAATATGCAAACTGACCCTAACAGCAGAAAGACTGGGAATGACTGGTCAATATGACACACACTGACCACCAGGGGGCAGACGCTCAATGCAGAAGCTGCCCTCTGGTGGTCAGTGCACTCTCACATGGGGGAGCTCTGCTCAGCCACCAGCAAGGCTGATGGCTGCCAGTGCAGCGGTGGTGGTGGGAGCCTCTCCTGCCTCCTCAGCAGCACTAAGGATGTCTGACTGTAGCTTAGGTCTGCTCCCCGCTGGCAAGTGGACATCCCCCAAGGGCTGCTGGGCTGCTAGAGTGATGTCTGGTTGCCATCTTAGGCCCAATCCCCCGGGGAGCAGGCCTAAGCCAGCAAGTGGTCATCCCCCGAGGGGTCCCAGACTGCGAGAGGGCACAGGCCGGGCTGAGGGCCCCCCCCTAGTGCACAAATTTTTGTGCACCAGGCCTCTAGTCTATATATATAAAAGCCTAAGCGACTGGCCAACTGGTAGCTATGATGCACACTGACCACCATGGGGCAGACACTCAATGCAGGAGCAGAAACCATAGGAATGAAAACATGGAACAGACTGATGAATCTCAGAGGGAAAGGGGGAGGATGGAGGGCGGGAAGAGATTAACCAAAGATCTTACATGCATACTGAGGCCCCATGCATAGATTCATGCACCAGTGGGGTCTGTCGGCCTAGCCTGTGGGGATTGGGCCAAAACCAGCCCAGTGCATGGAAGTGGGGTCCCTTGGCCTGGCCTGTGGGACCCCACTGATCCCAAACTGGTTCTCCAACATCCCCCAAGGGGTCCCAGATTGCAGGCCAGGGCAAGGGACCCCACTGGTGCACAAATCCGTGCACTGGGCCTCTAGTAGACTATCTAAAGCAACATGGAATCCCCATCCCAGTCACCTTTAAGGACTCATGGAGCATGGAAAAGACCTCATGTACAGGCTAGAATCCTGGGAGAACGTATTTGCAATACATCTAATAAAGCCACAACACAAAGACCCAGGACCTTGCCAAAGGTCCAAACAGACTTGACATTCTTGAAATTGAGTTCAAGAAAGGGGTCCTTGAGAAGGTGACCAACATTAAGGATGGCACCACCCATGGCATGTCCTTGGAGCTCTTTATTTACTTGAATGAAGTTGCAGGCAAGCATGGCCTGGGCAGCAGTGACATCAGGAAAACCACTTCATCAGGATGAAGTCCAGATGTATTTACAAGATCCCATCTGAGGTAGTCCTTTATCATACTCATTTAAACACTGAGACCTTCACTTTGGATTAGGAAGTATGCAAAATAAAACACAGCCTTGGCTTGAAATTCACCCAGCATACCAGGTTCTGGCACAGTTCTGAGTATGAATTTATCTGCCACTGAATCACTAAGTGACAGGATTATGTGGAAAGGAAAGTTCTGGTATCTCCCTTCAAGGGCCAGATGTACATCCTGGGCAGGGAGTTCCTACTATCCCTCTACAAAGAGCAGCCGGTGAGCATGAACATTCAGGATAATTACTAGCCAGTGGATGCCCTTGGTTTTATCAACATCAACTCCTTAAGGCTGAGCCCCCTCACTTTGCCCATCTTCCAAGTACAGGTGCTAATTGCTATGATAATTTATAGTTTTGACTTGTTCTCTAAGTGCAGGGTTGGCAGCATAGTGGGGGTACCAGGCCCCAACTTTCTTCCCTGGAACCCTGTACTAGTAGCCTACAAAAGTGGTCCATGGAAGGGTGGGGGTGGTTCAATTCCTGGTCAGGGCACTTGACTGGTTTGTGGCTCAATCCCCAGGTGGGGGTGTGCAGGAGGCAGTTATCATGATTTCTCTCATCATGATATTTCTCCTCTCTCCCTCTCCTTACTTTCTGAAATCAATTAAAAATATATTTTTTAAATTATAATATATACCAAGTAGAGAATAAAAATCTCTTTCTAAGTAATTATTCTCAAAAAGCTATTTATATTTATTCATTTATATTTTAAAAGAAAATATTTCTATTGTAAATACATTCAATAAAACACAATTTTCATTATATTAATTTTAAGTTTAGAAATATCAACATTTTATTATGCTTTCTTTAACCTGAGTTATACATTTAACTAATTCATATTTAAAATAAAATGCTAATATACCATAACAATACATACCTAAAGATTTTTAAACAAAATTCAAAGACATAAATATGCTATATAAAGATAAACCAAGTAAAGATACATGATTGTTAAGTTAAGTAATCTAGCATTCTTACTTTATTAAATCAAGTGAAATATAATGTAATATGAAACCATGAAATGAATTAATAACCACACTGGTGTTAATGATTTTTTTTTATTGTTTAAAGTATTACATATGTCTCCTTTTTCTCCAATTGACCACTGTCCCCAGCCACTCCCACCCCCGAGGGCAAGCCCCCACTGCCCCAGTGTCTGTATACATGGGTTATGCTAAAATGTATGCATACAAGTCCTTCGGTTGATCTCTAACCCCCCCACCATCACCACCCCTTGTCTCTGGATATATTAGTGTTCATCAGTTTATGTTGATCATTATCCCACAAATGAGTGAGATCATGTGATATTTATCTTTCACCAACTGGCTTATTTCGCTTAGCATAATGCTCTCCAGTTCCATCCATGCTGTTGCAAATAGTAAAAGTTCCTTCTTTTTTACCGCAGCGTAGTATTCCATTGTGTAGATGTACCACAGTTTTTTAATCCACTCATCTGCTGATGGGCACTTAGGCTGTTTCCAAATCTTAGCTATGGTGAATTGTGCTGCTATGAACATAGGGGTGCATATATCCTTTCTGATTGTTGTTTCTGGTTTCTTGGGATATATTCCTAGAAGTGGGATTACT
>NW_005871098.1:2205769-2209063 GCF_000147115.1 Myotis lucifugus
GGGCAGGGACTGAAGGAGCAGGCTGAACTGCTGACCTCATGGGGAGTGAGAAAGGTGGGGCTGATCAGCGGCTACCCCAGCTACTGGCAAGGCCTGGAGAGAGAGAGAAGCAGGGTCTGATCTTTTAGGCTGTGGATCAGACCCTGCTTTTCTCTGGGCCTCACCAGAAGCCGAGCCTCTCTCTCTCCAAGAGATCAGCAGTTCAGCCCACTTGCCAGCAGCTTGGGTTGGCTGTTGATGAGCCCTGCCTCTCTGATCAGGCCCGGAGATGGGCCTGGAGATGCTGACTGGCATAAAAACCAACCAATCATACCCTAACTGGTTTGTCTCAGTGGATAGAGCATCGGCCTGTGGACTGAAGGGTCCCAGGTTCGATTCTGGTCAAGGTCATGTACCTTGGTTGTGGGCAAATCCACAGTAGGGGGTGTGCAGGAGGCAGCTGATCAATGTTTCTCTCTCATTGATGTTTCTAACTCTCTATCCCTCTTCTTCTCCCTTACTCTCTGTAAAAAATCAATAAAATACATTAAAAAAATAAAACAACCAATCAGAACCAAATATAGGTGAACTGCGAGGAGCCAATGGCTGCCTAGGAGGCAGAGCTTTTGACACTGACTGGCATAGAAATCAACCAATCAGAACCAAATCTTGGTAAACTGCGAAGGCAGAACCTAAGGTGGGGACTGAGGAGGAGTTTTAAGGGCAATAGCTGTTTGGTGTAAGGTGTAAGAAAGCGGTTCAATTTTTTAATGACCTATTTGGCGGTATAGTGCATATGGCTAGCTATCAGTCCAGATATAGGGATTATGTATTTTTGTCTGTAAGAGCATCTCCTCCTGCTGAAAAAAGGCTTTCCCTCTCCATTTAAGCAATCCTATCCTATATAATTGATCTATACTAATAAAAAGGGTAATGTGCTACTTAGACCTGGTCTACCAGCCATCTTCTGGATGTCTGACTTCCTTCCAGACAAAGCCATGGTGGTGGGGGTCGAGGCAGAGGCAGTTATGGGTGATCAGGCCGGCAGGGGAGGGCAGTTGTGGGTGAGATCAGGCTGGCAGGGGAGGGAAGTTGGTGGTGAGATCAGTACAACAGGGGAGGGCAGTTGGGGGCAACCAGGCCGGCAGGGGAGGGCAGTTGGGGGTGATCAGACAGGCAGAGGCAGTTAGGGGTGCTTAGGCAAGCAGAGAGGTTAGGGGCAATCAGGCAGGCAGTCAGAGGGGTTAGGGGCAATCAGACAAGCAGAAAGAGGCAATTAGGGGCAATCAGTCAGACCGGCAGAGGCAGTTAGGGGCGATCAGGCAGGCAGGTAGGTGAGCCGTTAGGAGTCAGCAGTCCTTGTGGGATTGGGCCTAAACCGGAAGTTGGACATTTCGCAAGAGCTCCCCAATTGGAGAGGGTGCAGGCTGGGCTGAAGGAAGGAATTTCGTGCACCAGGCCACTAGTTTGTTGATGATAGCCAGTCTGACAGGTGTGAGATGGTACTGCATTGTTGTTTTTGATTTGCATCTCTCAGATGATTAGTGACTTTTGAGCATGTTTTTCATGTCTGTAGGCCTTTTGTATGTCCTCTTTTAAAAAGTGTCTACTTAGGTCCTGTGCCCATTTTTTGATTGGATTGTTTATCTTCCTTTTGTTAAGTTGTATGAGTTCTTTGTAAATTTTGGAAATTAAATGTGTATCTATGTCCTGCGTGTTCCACGGTTTGGGATCTGGAGAAGGGCCGCACGCAAATGACAGAGACTACACAAGAAATAATCATTTGGAAATTAAGGGGCCAGGCAGGAAGCCCAATGCAAGGGAAAGGACTTCCACTGGTGCTCAGGCCTTGCCAACCTTTTATTCAATTTTGGATACACATCTAGCCCTTAGTCAGGCAGGTAATTTCGTAACAGACTATCTTAAAGGTCAGTAAATATTAGAAAGATTTACTCTGAGACTATTTGGTCAGGAAATTGCTTGAGCCCCCATTGTCTGGACTAAACAATCGGTGCATAGCTCTGGCCCTTGCCAGGGGGCTCAAGGTTCACCAGCTTTCCGGGATCCTTGTTTACACTTCTCTGATAGTGAAGACAATGGATGGCTTCCCACAATTAAACCCTTATCTGAAATAGTATTGGCAAATATGTTCTCTCATTCAGTGGGCTTTCTTGTTGTTTTGTTGATGGTTTCTTTTGCTGTGCAGAAACTTTTCATTTTGATACAGTCCCATTTGTTTATTTTCTCCTTAGTCTCCATTGCCCTAGGAGCTGTGTTGGTAAAGATATTTCTATGACATATGTCTTATATTTTGCTGCCTATTAGGTCTTCTAAGATTTTTATGGTTTTCCATCTTACATTTAAGTCCTTTAACCATTTTGAGTTTGTTTTTGTGTATGCTTTAAGTTGGTGATCTAGTTTCATTTTTTGCATGTATCTGACCAAATTTTCCAGCACCATTTATTTTTTTTAATTTTTTTTTGCTTAAAGTACATATGTGTCCTTTTTTTTCCCTGCCCTTGACAATCCCCTGGCCTCCCCTACCCCCCAGTGTCTTATGTCCATTGGTTATGCTCATATGCATGCATACAAGTCCTTCAGTTGATCTCTTACCCCCCTCCCTCCTGCCCCTCAACCCTCCCAGGCCTTCCCGCTGCAGTTTGACAATCTGTTTGAGACAGCTCTGCCTCTGTATCTATTATTGTTCAAAAGTTTATAATGGTCTCTATTATCCATGAATGAGTGAGATCATGTGGTATTTTTCCTTCATTGACTGGCTTATTTCACTTAGCATAATGCTCTCCAGCTCCATCCATGCTGTTGCAAATGGTAAGAGTTCCTTCTTTTTTACAGCAGCATAGTATTCCATTGTGTAGATGTATCACAGTTTTCTAATCCATTCATCTACTGATGGGCACTTAGGCTGTTTCGAGATCTTAGCAATGGTGAATTGTGCTGCTATGAACATATGGGTGCATATATCCTTTCTGATTGGTGTTTCTGTTTTCTTGGGATATATTCCTAGAAGTGGGATAACAGGGTCAAATGGGAGTTCCATTTTTAGTTTTTTGAGGAAACTCCATACTGTCTTCCATAGTGGCTGCACCAGTCTGCATTCCCACCAGCAGTGCACAAGTGTTCCTTTTTCTCCACATCCTCTCCAGCACTTGTCGTTTGTTGATTTGTTGATGATAGCCATTCTGACAGGTGTGAGATGGTACCTCATTGTTGTTTTGATTTGCATCTCTCGGATGATTAGTGACTTTGAGCATGTTTTCATATGTCTCTTGGCTTTCTGAATGTCCTCTTTTGAAA
>NW_005871098.1:2209428-2217347 GCF_000147115.1 Myotis lucifugus
AGAATCCCCCTCACCTTTTTTCGGTGAGTTTTCCACACCTTTTCGGTGAAAACTTCCTTTTCTCGCTCCAGCGGAGACCTGCACTTCCAGATTACCCGTCGGGCGCCAGATGTCGAGTAACACTCCCTCCACGTTCTGCGTGGAGTAGGGTTCGGTACCTGAAAGTGGAGCCGCACAACAAATGAAAGAAAAAGACACGAGATAATTTTGCAATATTGGGGGACCAGGCGGGCAAGTCCCGAAGGACTTCCTCCCTGTGCTTAGGTCTCACCAAGCTTTTATTGATCTGGGATGCACTCATAGCATAGCCCTTAGGCAGGTGACCCCATTAACAGGCAGACTAGCCCATCAGCAAGGATTTACATAATAATAAATGGGAATTAAGGAAACTAAGGTGGGGATGCTTCAGCTATTATCACCTAAATTAACTGGGTGGTTCCTAGATTAACTGGGTGGTGCAGTTCTGACCTTTGCTAGGACTTCAAAGGTTACTAGCTTTTGGGGGTCTCTGTTTAAACTCACTTTAATGATGTTGATTCTACCAATTCATGAACATGGTATGTTCTTCCACTTGTTTATGTCTTCCTCTATCTCTTTTTTCAATGTCCTGTAGTTTTCAGAGTACAGATCTTTTACCTCCTTAGTTAAGTTTATTCCTAGGTATCTTAATTTTTTGGTGCAATGGTAAACATGATTTTTTTCCCGGTTTTTCTTTCAGTAAGGTCATTATTCATGTATAAAAAAGCAATAGATTTCTGGGTGTTAATTTTGTATCCTGCTACATTCCCAAATTCATTTATTAAGTCTAGTAGTTTTTTTATGGAGTCTTTGGGGTTTTCTATTCATAATATCATGTCATCTGGGAAAAATGACTGTTTTACTTCTTCACCTCCAATTTGGATGCCTTTTATTTCTTCTTCTTGTCTGATCACTATGGCTAGCACTGCTAGTACTATATGGAACAAGAGTGGTGAAAGTGGCATCCCTGTCTTGTTCCTGTTCTTAGGGAAAATGAATTTAGTTTTTCCCCATTGAGTATGAGGTTGGCTGTGGGTTTGTCCTATAAGGCTTTTATTATGTTGAGGTATGATCCCTCTATTCCCACTTTGATGAGAATTTTTATCAGGAAACGATGTTGGAATTTGTCAAATGCTTTTTCTGCATCGATTGATATTTTTATGTGATTTTTGTCTGCCAATTGGTTTATGTGATGTATCACATTTATTGCTTTGTGGATATTGTACCATCCTTGCATCCCTGGAATAAATCCCACTTGGTCATGATGTATGATCTTTCAAATGTAATGTTGGATCTGATTTGCTAGAATTTTTTGAGGATTTTAGCATCTATGTTCATCAAGGATATTGGACTGTAGTTCCCTTTATTTGTGGTGTCTTTATCTGGTTTTGGAATTAGGGTAATGCTGGCTTCATAGAAAGAGCTTGGAAGTGTGCCCTCTCTTGAATTTTTTGGAATAGTATGAGGAGGAAAGGTTTTATTTCTTCTTTGAATGTTTGGTTAAAGTACCCTGTGAAGCCTTCTGGTTCAGGGCTTTTGTGTGCTGGAATATTTTGATTACTACTTTAATTTCTTTTGTAGTTATTGGCCTATTCATGTTTTTTATTCTTCCTGATTCAGTTTTGGGAGCTTGTTTTTTTTTTCTAAAAAATATATCCATTTCATCTATGTTGTCCAGTTTGTTGGAATAGAATTGTTCATAGTATTTTTTCATAATCTTTTGTATTTCTGTGGGGTCAGTTGTTGTTTCACCTCTTTCATTTCTGATTTTGTTTATTTTGGTCCTTTCTCTTTGCTTCTTGGTGAGCCTGGCTAGAGGTTCATCAAGTTTGTTGATTGTTTCTAACAACCAGCTCTTGGTTGTATTGATCTTTTATATTGTTTATTTCTTTTGTCTCTATGTTGTTTATTTCTGCTCTGATCTTTATTATTTTCTTTCTTCTGCTTACTCTGGGCTTTTCTTCTTGCTCTCTTTCTAATTCTTTGAGTTGTAGGGTTAGATAATTTATTACCATTTTTTCTTGTATTTTGTTGTAGGACTGTAGAGCTATGAACTTCCCTCTCAGGACTGCTTTCACTGTGTCCCATAGATTTTGGATTGTTGTGTTTTCATTGTTGTTTGTTACCAGGATGCTTTTTATTTCCTCTTTGATCTCTTTGGTAACCCAATCATTATTCAATAGCATGCTATTTAGCTACCAAGTGTTTAAATTTTTTCATTGTTTTTATTGTAGTTGATTTCTAACTTTATGTCATTGTGACTGAGAAGATGCTTGTTATGATTTCTATCTTCTTGAATTTGAAGAGACTTTGCCTGTGTCCCAATATGTGGTCTATCTTTGAAACTGTCCCTGGTGCACTATAGAAGAATGTATATTCTGTAGCTTTGGGGTGTCTATTAAGTTCATCTGATCTAATGAGTCATTTAGAATTTCTGTTTCTTTGCTGAGTTTTTGTTTAGAGGATTTATCCAGTGGTGTCAATGGGGTATTAAATTCCCCTACTACAACTGTATTGATGTCAATTTCTCTCTTGATATCTTCCAGAAGGTTTTTTTTAATGTATTTGTGTTCTCCTGTATTGGGTGCATATATGTTTTCCAGAGTCATATCTTCTTGTTGAATTGCTCCCTTTAATATTAGGAAGTGGCCTTTCTTATTTCTTCATATGACCTCTATTTTCACATCTGATTTGTCAGATATAAGTATTGCTACCCCACCTTTTTTTTTCATTTCCATTCACCTGAAACATATTTTTTTTCATCTCTTCACTGTCAGTCTGTGTGAGTCCTTTGTTCTGAGTTGGGTCTCTTGTAGACAGCTGAGATATGGGTCATGTCTTTTTATCCATTCAGCTACCCTGTCTTTTGATTGGAGCATTTAATCCATTTACATTTAAGGTTATTATTGATAGGCACTTTTTTGCCGCCATTTTTACTCTTTATGCCTGTGCTCCTTCTTCCCTTCCCATTTCTTCTTTTAACATCAGTCTCTTTAGCATTTCTTGCATTGCTGGTTTGGTGGTAATAAACTCCCTTATCCCTTTTGTGTCTGTGAAGCTCCTGATTTCCCCTTCAATTTTGAATGATAGCCTTTCTGGGTTTATTATTCTTGGATTCAGTCCCTTGTTTTGCATCATTTTGTATATTTCATTCCATTCCCTTCTGGCTTGATGTGTTTCTGTTGAGAAATCGGTTGATAGTCTAATGCCAGATCCCTTGTAGGTAACTTTCTGTCTCATTTTGGCAGCCTATAAGATTCTTACTTTGTTGTTGGTGTTTCCCAACTTAATTATGAGGTGTCTTGGTGTCAGTCTTCTTGAGTTCATCTTATTTGGCACTTTGTGAGCTTCTTGACTTGTTTGAGTTTTTCTTCCCAATATCAGGGAAGTTTTCTGTCATTATTTCTTCTAACAGGTTTTCTATTACTTGCTCAGTTTCCTCTCTTTCTGGCACCCTTATTTTGCAGGTGTTGTTTTGTTTCACATTGTCCCAAAGCTACCTTAGGCTGTCCTACTGTTTTTTATTTATTTATTTATTTTTTAAAATATTTATTGTTCAGATTATTACAGTTTTTCCTTTTTACCCCATAGCTCCCCTCCACCTAGTTCCCACCCCATCCCCTGCCCTTACCCCCCCACCCACTGTCCTTGTCCATAGGTGTATGATTTTTGGCCAGACTCTTCTTGCAACCCCCACACTCCCTTCCCCTGAGAATTGTCAGTCCACTCTCTTTCTATGCCCCTGATTGTATTTTATTCACCAGTTTATTCTGTTCATCAGATTTTTTATTCACTTGATTTTTAGATTCACTTTTTGATAGATATGTAATTGTTGTCACTTTATTGTTCATAATTTTTATCTTTACCTTGTTTTTCTTTCAATACTGGTTTGGTGGTGATGAACTCCTTTAGCTTTTTCTTATCTGTGAAGGTCTTTATCTGACCTTCAATTCTAAATAATAGCTTTGCTGGGTAGAGTAATCTTGGTTGTAGGTTCTTGCTATTCATCCCTTTGAATATTTCTTGCCACTCCCTTCTGGCCTGCATGGTTTCTGTTGAGAAATCAGCTGACAGTCATATGGGTACTCCCTTGTAGGTAACTAACTGTTTTTCTCTTGCTGTTTTTAAGATTCTCTCTTTGTCTTTTGCCCTTGGCATTTTAATTATGATGTGTCTTGGTGTGGTCCTCTTTGGATTCCTCTTGTTAGGGGTTCTCTGCGATTCCTGGACTTGTAAATCTATTTCTTTCACCAAGTAGGGGAAGTTTTCTGTCATAATTTCTTCAAATAGGTTTTCAATATCTTGTTCTCTCTCTTTTTCCGGCACCCCTATAATTTGGATGTTGGTACGCTTGAAGTTGTACCAGAGGCTCCTTGCACTATCTTCATATTTTTGTATCCTTTTTTCCTTTTGCTTTTCCAGTTGGGTGTTTTTTTGTTTTTTTTTGCTTCTTTGTATTTCAAATCTTTGACTTGATTCATGCACCAGTGGGGTCCCTCCGCCTGGCCTGTGAAGATCAGGCTGAAACCGGCAGTCTGACCTCTCCCGAGGGGTCCTGGGTTGCAAGAGAGGGTGCAGGCCAGGCTGAGGGACCCCACAAGTGCACGAATCCGTGCACTTGGCCTCTAGTTTCATATAATACTGGTTTGGTGGTGATGAACTCCTTTAGCTTTTTCTTTAGCACCTTCAATTCTAAATGATAGCTTTTCTGGGTAGAGTAATCTTGGTTGTAGGTTCTTGATATTCATCACTTTGAATATTTCTTGCCACTCCCTTCTGGCCTGCATAGTTTCTGTTGAGAAATCAGCTGACACTCGTATGGGTACTCCCTTGTAGGTAACTAACTGTTTTTCTCTTTTTAAGATTCTCTCTTTGTCTTTTGTCCTTGACATTTTAATTATAATGTGTCTTGGTGTGGTCCTCTTTGGATTCCTTTTGTTTGGGGTTCCCTGCACTTCCTTGACTTGCAAATCTATTTCTTTCACCAGGTAGGGGAAATTTTCTGTCATTATTTCTTCAAATAGGTTTTCAATATCTTGCTCTCTCTCTTCTTCTGGCACCCCTATAATTCGGATGTTGGTATGTTTGAAGTTGTCCCAGAGGCTCCTTACACTATCTTCATATTTTTGAATTCTTTTTTCCTTTTGCTTTTTCAGTTGGGAGTTTTTTACTTCTTCGTATTTCAAATCTTTGACTTGATTCTTCGGATCCTCTAGTCTGCTGTTGGATCTCTGTATATTATTCTTTATTTCAGTCAGTGTATGCTTAATTTCTAATTGGTCCTTTTTCATATCCTTGAGGGTCTCACTATATTTCTCAGAGGTTTCTAGAAGATTCTTGAGTAACCTTATAACCGTGGTTTTGAACTCTATATCCAGTAGTTTGCTTTCCTCCATTTCTTTCATTTGTGACCTATTTCTTTGTCTCTGCATTTTGGCTGCTTCCCTGTGTTGATAGAGTAGCTTTGTGTGCTAGGTGTTCTATAGGGTCCAGTGGCTCAGCCTCCCCAATTACCTGAGGTGGATACTCTTGGTGCACCCCTTTGTGGGCTGTGTGCACAGTCTTGTTGTAGTTAAGCTTTGATTGCTGTTGGTATCACTGATAGGAATTGACCTCGAGGCCAATTGTCTGTGAGGGCCAGTTGTGTCTAAAATGGGAGAACTTCTGTGCTGGAGACACCGTTATGGGGCAGGACTTGCTTCAGTGGGGCTTTGGCGCTCACTGAGTCTGCCCCCTGAGTGTGTCTCTTATGGATGTGAAGAGTTGTAATCTGGATGGTCTCACTCTGACCACTGGGTAGATGGGCTCTTGGATCTCCAAGGGGGTGAAAAGTCCGCCACTGCCTGAGGCCACCCAGCAGGAGCTACACAGAGATCTGCAGATACCTCCTCTTTGGAGTTTAGAGGTGCCCAGATGAGGCACAGCTGTGAAGTAATGCAGGCTGCTGACAAGCCTTAGGCCTTCTTTTGGAAGCTCTGGGTTTCTCTGACCCAGCTGCAGTTTGACAGGTTTTTAGGCAGAGAAAGGCCAGGCCTTTAGTATGCAAAAGCCTCTATGCACAGCTTGGGTGGGGTTGTAAATTGGGTGGGGAGTGGTCTCAGGGAGTCAAGGAGCAGTGCAAACAGCAATGTTTGCCGTTGGCCCTCCCCCGATAGGTTCCTGGATCTCCATGTCCCTCAGCCCCATGCAGGAACAATGAACGCTGCAAGCACCTCTGCGAGAAAGCCACCCTCACATTCCGGCACAATGCCAGACAGTACAGTTTCTCTCTGTATGAGTCTGGGTCCCCAGATTCTCACCCAGAACTGGATTTCAGAGCAGTTGGGAGCTTGTATCTCCCTCCCGGTTGAAAAAGACAACAGCATACCCAGCTGCCAGCCCCCTTTGCGTGCGCCTCCGTACCTCTACACTTCCACACCTCTGCACCTCCTACCAGACTCAATGCACTTTTCTCTTTCCTTGAAGTTGTAGAATTTCCACTCAGCCAGCCTTCCCATGGTTCCAGATGCTATTCGTTTTGTCTTTTAGTTGTAGTTTTAATGTGGTTGTACTCGACAGCAAGTTCAGGTGTTTACCTATGCCACCATCTTGGTTGTCTCCTGTCCTACTTTTTTTTTAAGTATTTTTTTCCAGTTGCTGCTCTGCTTGAGTGTTTTTTTTGTTGTTGTTGTTGTTTGTTTTTTTTAAATTAATAAATCTTTATTGTTCAGATTATTACAGATGTTCCTCTTTTTTCCCCCATAGCTCCCCTCCACCTGGTTCCCACCCCACCCTATGCCCTTACCCCCTTCCACTGTCCTCATCCGTAAGTGTAAGATTTTTGTCCAGTCTCTTCCCGCACCCCCCACACCTCCTTCCCCCAAGAATTGTCAGTCCTCTTCCTTTCTATGCCCCTGCTTCTATTATATTCACCAGTTTATTCTGACTTGATTTTTAGGTTCACTTGTTGATAGATATTTACTTGTTGTCACTTTGTTGTTCATAATTTTTATCTTTGACTATTTCTTCTTCTTCCCCTTCTTAAAGGATATCCCTGAGCGTTTCATATAATCCTGGTTTGGTGGTGATGAACTCCTTTAGCTTTTTCTTGTCTGTGAAGCTCTTTATCTGACCTTCAATTCTACATCATAACTTTGCTGGGTAGAGTAATCTTGGTTGTAGGTTCTTGCTATTCATCCCTTTGAATATTTCTTGCCACTCCCTTCTGGCCTGCATGGTTTCTGTTGAGAAATCAGCTGACAGTCATATGGGTACTCCCTTGTAGGTAACTAACTGTTTTTCTCTTGCTGCTTTTAAGATTCTCTCTTTGTCTTTAGCCCTTGGCATTTTAATTATGATGTGTCTTGGTGTGGTCCTCTCTGGATTCCTCTTATTTGGGATTCTCTTCACTTCTTGGACTTGTAAGTCTATTTCTTTCATCAGGTAGGGGAAGTTTTCTGTCATAATTTCTTCTAATAGGCTTTCAGTATCTTGCTCTCTCTCTTCTTCTGGACCCCAATAATTCGGATGTTGGTATGTTTGAAGTTGTCCTAGAGGCTCCTTACACTATCTTCATATTTTTGAATTCTTTTTTCGTTTTGCTTTTCCAGATGGGTGTTTTTTGCTTCTTCGTATTTCAAATCTTTGACTTGATTCTTGGGATCTTCTAGTCTGCTGTTGTATCTCTGTATATTATTTTTAATTTCAGTCAGTTTATGTTTAATTTCTGACTGGTCCTTTTCCATTTTTTTGACATTCTCATTAAGATCCTCGAAGGTCTCACTAAATTCCTCGGAGGTTCGTAGAAGATTCTTGAGTAACCTTATAACTGTTGTTTTGAACTCTATGCCCTCCATTAATTTGCTTTCCTCTATTTCTTTCATTTGTGACATGTTTCTTTGTCTCCGCATTTTTGGCTGACT
>NW_005871098.1:2217805-2220226 GCF_000147115.1 Myotis lucifugus
ATCCCCTTCCAATTGAAAAAAAAAAAAACGCGCACCCAGGTACAGCCCGGTTCGCGCGCCTCCGTACCTCTGTTCTTGGCGCCTCTGCACCTCCTACCCAGTCTCAATGTGCTTTTTTCTTTCCTTCTAGTTGTAGAACTTCCACTTGGCCAGCTTTCCCATGGCTCTGGATGATAGCTGTTTTTGTCTTATAGTTGTAGTTTTAATGTTGTTGTGGGGGGCAGCATGTACAGGTTTATACCTTATGCCACCATCTTGTTTCTCCCTGCTTGAGTGTTTTTTCCTACCTTGTTTTATCACTCATTGGTGGGGTCCTCCACTTCTTCTAGTCTACTGTTGATGCTTTCTGTTGTGTTCTTTATTGCAGTGATGCCATTCTTCATTTCCTCTTGGTTCTTCTTCATTTCTTCTTGGTTCTTACACATGTTGTTGAATTTATCTTCCATCCTTTTCAGCATCCTTATGGCCATTGCTCTGAATTCTTTCTCTAACAAATTGCTTGCTTCCATTTCGTTACCTTCCTTTTACGGTAATTACTCCTTTTCTTTGGTATGGTGGTTGATTTTTGTTTGTTTTTTTGTCTTCCCATTTTTGCTCTTCTCAGGGTGTCTAGTTATGTGGCTCACTCTCTACCACATTGACCAAATGGTACAAAATACAACTCGACAAGACACAACACAAAGAGAACAAAACACGAGTGTATTCATGACACAGATAACCCCAAATTAAGGTCACCTTCAGAGAAAAAGGAATTAGGGGAGAGAAGAGAGCACAAAAATTATACTGAGAAAAGGAAAAAAAGGTAAGAGAAAAAAGAAAAAAGGAGAAAAAAGAAGGGAAAAATATATGTATATGGAGGAAAACTCCACAAAACCAACAACTAATGCAGAAAATGCAAACAACAAACACCCAGAAAAAAAGGAGGAGAGCTGAATCTGAAGAGGCAGAGCTTATTTCCAGAACGTAAGGTAAAGGAATTGAATGAATGGGGGAATGGCCATGATTCAGTATAGAGGAGGTAGAAAGAGAATGAATGTGTAAGAAGAAAAGTAAAAAACAAGATACTCAATAAAAAAACATTTCCCCTTTCTTTAATCTTTCTATGTATTTATCTATTTTTGAAAAAGAATAGGGTAGGGCACAGATAGGCCTTAGTTTGGTGAGTGAAACTAATTAAGCTGTTAGTAGAAGAAGAGAACAAGCAAGGAAAGGAAAAAACAAAAGCATAAAATAAAAATCAAAACAAAAACAAATAATCAAACAAGCAACAACAAGAAGAAAAAAATTGGCACGCGAAGAAAGAGAAAAGAGAAGGGTGCAGGGAGTTGGAGCAGGGGAAAGGAAATTAGATATATGAGTAAGCCAACAGAGACCACTAAAATAGTAATGTAATGTGTCAATAGAGCATATAAAGAAGATCAATTTTTATCAAGGAGTAAAAAGAAAGGAGAGAGAAAAACTAAAGCAAGAACAGGAGAAGAGAAACAGGAATTAAAAAGGGGGAAATGTGGAAGAAAGTATTGGCATAAAGGAAAAAATGAGGTAGAGTAAAATAATGATAAATATAATAATAATGTAAAAATAGAATGTAGAACACTAACAAAAGAAAGAATGATAATCTATATAAAAGCCTAAGCAACAGTCCGACAAGCCAACTGGTTGGTAGCTATGATGTGCACCAACCACAAGGGGGCAGACACTCAATGCCGGAGCTGCTGAGCGACAGCAACTTTGCAGAGTGCCCTCTTGCACTCCAGGACCCCTTGGGGGATGTTGGACTGCCGGCCTCGGCCAGATCACCATAGGCAAGGCCGAGGGATTCTGGCAGTGCATGTATCCATGCACCAGTACTCTAGTAATAATAATAAATAAAAATAAATATATATATATATGCTATATAATAAAAGTGTAGTATGCAAATTTTCCCCTAGACCGGGGAGTTGTCCGGGAGTTCGACCAGTGGGCAGGGCCAGCCAGGGGAAGGGAGGGTGGCCCTGGCAGGCAGCCGGCAGCCGCTAGGGACCCTACCAGTGCACAAGTTTTGTGCACTGCACCTCTAGTATAAAATAAAGAAAAGAAAATTTTAGTTTCTTAGGTAAAAGATCTTTAAAAAAGTGAAATAGTGAAGTTCATTCACTTCAGCTGAATATTTAATGTCCCATGGAGGCTGGTCTAAGACCCCTCTCCTCTGTTCTGTCTGCCACATCTCAGATTCTTGTTAGATAGTCAGCACCATGTTGAAGCTCCCAGTGATCCACCACTCCTCTGCATCAGATGCTTGTTTAGCAGCAGGATCAATCTGCTGCTTTGTTTCTGCTGCTTCAGTGATGACACAGGTCTATTCTGACAAGCTGTAGTGGAAGCTGTGTTAGTCGGGCAAATGCCCTCACCCAGCCTAAGCTCCTGGGGTTTGAACTTTTC
>NW_005871098.1:2220331-2247684 GCF_000147115.1 Myotis lucifugus
GCTGGTTTCCTGATCACTTCTCCCTATTTTTGTTCCCCAGCTCCACAAAACCACCTCCCCTGCACTGCAACCTAAGTGAGTGTTTGTGATGGAAAGATTCTGGGTAAAAGCAAGGAAATGTAAAGATAGGGCAACCACGCAGCTGCACAACTCTCTCCCCCAGGCACTGAATGGCCAGTGCAGAGCTTCAGGCTGCCTTTCTGCACACAGCCTCCCATAGCCATGAGTTTAGATCTAGAGTCCTCCACTGCCAGCAGCCCTGTGGACACCCTTCCACAGTCAAATGCTATATATGTCCCCCATGTACACGGACTTAGTGCAGTGCAGTCTCCCTCTGACACTCTAGTCCCAACTATGCGCGTTTCTCCCTCCAGCCCAGATCCCCATCCCACCGGTCTCCTGACTACTTCTGACCTTTTTTTCCATGAATTATTTCTCCGGTTGTGTTTAATTCACCAATTCCGCGTGGATATTAGTCAATTCAGCTGTTTCTTCTATCTGTTCCATGAGAAGGCACCGGACTCGGCCGCCTATTCGGCAGCCATTTTGTCTCCCCTTGAACAAACATTTTAGGATCCCTTGGGCAGGAAGACTGGAGTCTTGATGTTTGTGGGTTCACAGCCAAGACAGCTGGTCCCTGGCTGATGTGGCTGTAGCATCCCAGGTGGTGTCCAAGGTCTCCCTGGGTGGAGGTGAGGCTGGGCTCTCGGTCACAGCCACTCTCCCCTTCAAGATGGCACAGTCTCTGCAGCAGAGCTGGCTGACCCAGGAGAGATTTCAGCAGTAGTAGAGGCTGCCTGGCTAGGGGAACCTGGTCCACCTACAATACATCATCTGTAGTGCATGTTTGTATTGCACACCAAGTCAAGTCTCCTTCCACCACCATATATATCCCAACAGTCCTGCAGAACATAACTGTCCCTCACTCACACATACACACATGCCCCACACTTCTATACACTCCCCTTTCATTCTTTCATTCATTCACTCTCTCTCACTGCCATCCTATCTGCCACCATCTTGGATCTTCAATTTTTTAAACATTTATTTTTATGTCCAACTTCTGCTAAACACTGTGGCAATGATTTTTAAAAATAAGTTGATTTAAGTTTCTTAAACTCACTTTAAGGGCACTTGGCAAACTTCCAGTAGATGCCACATTACATACATGAAGGAATTTAAGTTCATATTTTTGTTTTGACTGGCTATGTAGCAATTAAACATGAGTGGATTAGTTAAACATATAAAAAGACACTCCATTTTTGCTGTCATAATAATATCAGTTCATGATAAAGTCAAAAGAACATTGGACAATGAAATACGAAATATGAGGATTTATTCTGTTATATAAAGACTCTATGGCCGGGCCCTATTATCAGGGAACATACATTTACATTGAAGAGCTAACATATGAATGATACCATGAATAATAGAAACTCAATACCATGAAGCAGCATACAAATAGACATAACATCTGTATGCAACAAGGAGAAAGGAAAGATAGATACTGGTTAGGGAAGATTGCCTTGAGTTGGACAATAAGGAAAGCATATGAGTTAGTTTTGGAGAGAGAAAAGGAAATATATATATTTTTTAAAAAAAGAATAGTTTATTGATTTGTAGAAAGAGAGGAAGGGAGAAGAGAGAAACATCAATGTGTGAGAGCATAACGCTGATCAGCTGCCTCCTGCATACCCTCCACCGGGGCATGTGCCCTGACAGGGAATTAAACCAGCAACCTTTGGGTGCATGGAATGACGCCCAACCAACTGAGCTACACTGGAAGGTAGACTGGAAGGCCTCAGGTTCGATTCCCATACTAGTTTTTGTGTGGATGTACGTTTCATTCCTCGTGGGTAGGTACCTGGAAGCAAAATTGCTAGGTCCTATGGTACCTCTATGTTTATTCTCCTGAGGAACTGCCCAACTGTCTTCCAAAGGACTGGCCCATTCTACATCCCCACCAGCAGTGGAGGAAGTTTCCAATTTCTCCACATCCTCATCAATACTTGTTATTGTCTGTCTTTTTGGTGTTAGTCATCCCAGTGGATGTTATCATTGGGGTTTGATTTGCATTTCTCTGAAAGCTAAACATCTATTGAGCATCTATTAATGTGCTGATTGGTCACTTGTATATCTTTTTTAGAGATATGTCCGTTTTCCCATTTTTAAATTGGGTCATTTGTCTTTATTTGCATTGAGTTACAAGGGTTTTTTATATATTCTGGCTACAAGTCCCTCATCAAATAGATGACTTGAACATTTTCTCCAGCCTGGTCCCCATTCAGGGGACCACGTATAGGAGGTGCGTGCCCTCCTGTCCACAGTTTTGGCAAATCTGCATTCTGTGTCTCATCAGGAAACTAACATTACACACACATTTATAGTCTGAATTCCCAAGTGCCAACTATCATGTGCAGCTCAGGAAATGTGAGGGTGAGACCAGCAGAATGTGCAGGACACACGGATCCTCCTACTGCCGTGGTCGACAAACTGCGGCTCGCGAGCCACATGCGGCTCTTTGGCCCCTTGAGTGTGGCTCTTCCTAAGCCTTAGGAGTACCCTAATTAAGTTAATAACAATGTACCTACCTATATAGTTTAAGTTTAAAAAATTTGGCTCTCAAAAGAAATTTCAATCGTTGTACTGTTGATATTTGGCTCTGTTGATTAATGAGTTTGCCGACCACTGTCCTAGTACATGCTATCTCCACACAGCAGCCAGTGTTCTTTCTAGAAGATGCCAACCATGCCACTTTCCTCCTAGATCCTTCAATGCCTCCCCTACCTGTTCTCTCAATAAAGGCCCCACCTCCCACCTCTCCATCTGACACTCTGCCAGGCTGTCCCCCATCTGTTTGGGATACTCTCACTAGCCCCTACATGATTTCTGTGAGTCTTGACTTCAATGTCACTTACACTGGGGACCTTGTAGACAGACCCTCCAAAGTGCCCCCCCATTATCTGTCTATGGTTTAACAATGGCTCCCTCATAACTGAGCCTCAAAAAGGTGGGTCCTGAAGACCCCTGGCACAGGGCTGGCACACAACAGTCATGCCAGGGCTCATAGAAGGAACCCTCTGTTGCTGAGCCAGCTCTTAAGGCAGCATCGCATGGGGCACCTGCGTCTAACATGTCACACACACACACACACACACACGTACACACACACACCAGGCCAGACCAAGTCCAGGAGTTGCTCACCTTACCTCACACACATCCTGTGCAGACAACAGGGGCTGAGCTTCCCCCACACTCTCCTGTCATTTAGGGGTACAGGTAGGGAAGGGTGAGGTCCTGAGTGCTCCCAGCCAACAGATGATCTTAAGGCCCCCAAAATTTTAATCAGCAAACCAGTTGAGTTCCTGTTCCTAGCCTAGACCCAGACACAAAACATGCACAAGACAGTACACAAAACCCAGGAAGGGTCCCTGGCCAAAATTAGCAGCACACAATACCTGAGAAATGCTCGGCCAAAATCACCCCCCCACCCCGAAACTAACTGATGGACAGACCACACCTGGAGCAGCAGCGCTGTCACATCCAGAACTTTCTGTGGTCACGAACATCCTATCTTTGAGCTGTCCTTTCCAACACAGTAGCCACTTGGCTCCAGAGCACTTGAAATATGCGTCGCCACACAATGCAGCTCTGGACCCAACTATCAATCTATAGGAAACAGAGGGCAGAGGGATATGTTGGATGATGCCATGGAGGTGATGCAGAGACACAAGCCAACCCCAGGAACTGCCAAGCCAGTTTCTTCAACAAAGTGCACAAGAGGGGAAAGATGAAAGGGAAGCCTATCCACCAGCAGAGATCTAAAAGACACCAACTGCCCTGGCTGGTGAGGCTGCTGGTTGGAGTGTCGTCCACAGACTGGAAGGTCTCAGGTTTGATTCCCAGTCAGGCACATACTGGGCTCATAAGGGAGATAACTCATGGATGTACTGATGTATCGCGCCCTCTCTAAAATCAATAAAAAATAAAAAATAAAAAAATTGAAATAAAAAAAGACTACCTTTTTTTAAAAAAGAAGACACCAATTAATTGCACTGTATGGGCCTTATTTGGATCCTAATTCAAGCTACTATAAAAAACTGAGACGCCCTGGCCCAGCAGTCACCAACCTTTTGGACCTCATGGACCACCAGTGGTCTGCGGACCACCAGTTGATGACCGCTGCCCTAGCCAGTTTGGCTCAATGGACAGAGTGTCAGCCTGTGGACTGAAGGGTCCTGGGTTCAATTCCAGTCAAGGAGACGTGCCCGGGTTGCAGGCTCGATCCCCAATAGGGGACGTGCAGAAGGCAGCTGACCAATGATTCTCTTTCATCATAGACCTATCTCTCTTTCCCTTCCTCTCTGAAATCAATTATATATATATATAAAAAACTAAGACAACCAAAAATTTGAACACAATGGACATGTAATGGGATCAAGGAATTACTCACTGTTGCAAGTATAATCATGGTGTTGCCATACACTCCAAAATGCTTATAGATCAAAGAATAGGATGCTAGAATTTGTTTCAAAAAGGGGGGTGGGGGTGAAGGGCAGATCAGGCCACAGAGCAGTGGGTCCCTGAGGTTCACCAGGCTATTCTGCCTACCTCTATATATGTTCAAATTCTCCATGATAAAACTTTACAATTAGAGTAGCAGAATTTTGCTGAGTGATGTCACCGTTTTCAGGCTGCTTGGTTAACCTAATAAAGGCTGGGAGCTTCGGGAGCCCACATGGGTCAGACTCTCACCCAGGTCCTGCCAAGGGGTCTCAAATAGAGGGTGGCTACAAGACACTAATAAAGAGGCACCAAGCCTCCCAGAAGAGGCTGCTGGGTCCCCTGCACATCCACACCCTCGCCCAGAAGGCTTCCTGGCTTCTCCAAGTTCAGCCCTTCTCCCTTGGAGAAGGCTCATCTATCTCCCTCTCCCTGAGGAGGGGATTTGCAGGGTGGATAGGCAGAATGGCTGGGGCAGCCCACAGAGTGCAGATGGGTTGCCAGAGGGGGCCTCACCATCTGCACCCAAGGGTCCAGTCTCCCTTGAGTCCTAGCCCTCAGCCTTCTGGAAATCTCCCAGAAGCAGCTTGAGGGTGTAAAGAAGAGCATGAAGTCTCCTCTATTACCCATCCACCTGCCTCCAAGGGTCCTGTCACACACACTCAGAGGGGCCAACAACCCTGGAATTCTGCCAGGTCAGGTCGGGCCAGGCTGCCAGCTCCCAGGACCTCCAAAGCCCAGAAGCAGAGCCTAAGGCGACACATGCAAGGCAACAGGCCTGGGCCCCATCACTGTCTCCTAGAGCCTCCTGAGCATGGGCCCTGCTGCTGGCCTTGGACCCACCAGCATTGTTTATTCCCTGGACAGTTCCCAGAAGCCGGCTGGGACTAGCCAGCAAGAGCCAGACCAGATCCCTTGCAACTCCCAGCCCACCAGGGATTAAAGTAATCTCACCCACAGCATCAGGAAACAAGGGATAGAGTGGGTCTGATGCAACTCTGTGAGCACTGGTGGCAGGCAGGAGGCTCATCTCCACAGAGACAGCAGAGATGGCAAATGATTTAGTGGTCATGAAGCAAGACAATAGGCCCAGAGCAGCCCCCACAGCTCCTGGATGGTCCTGGAGAACCTGCTCTTCCCCGACACCAAAGTCCACCTGGCAAAGCCCCAAGAACATCTGGACTGCTCAGGAGAAGCACACACCCCAACATCCAAACACTGACCATCAGGCACCCTAATTAAAGGTGACTGGAGTCACCCAGGGAACAACTTTACAAAACTGAATGCCAGAGCCCACCCCCAGATTTAACAACCTTCGACCAAGGAGAGATGGAGTCCTGCCTTAGTGCCTAGAAGTGCCCAAGAAATCCACACGGGACCATAGGGATGTGAATCAGCAGGCCCTGAGCCTCCCCCACTCCCAGGGAAAACTGTCTGCAAATCTTGGTCCCCTGCAACCTTTTTATTCCAACTCTGGATCCTGAGCACCTCAGTCAAACCCAGCTCTGCCACGTACTGGCTTACTTGGTATTTGTGCTTGGACAAGATGCATCACCTGCATCTCCGTTTTCTCGTCTGTAAAACGGGGGTCTTCACTGTACCTTCACCTCAGAGGGTTAGGGTGAGGGTTAAGCATGACAACCACCACCAGAGCTTGGCACAGGACCTCACTCAATGCAAGCTCTCCATAAAGGCTGACTCGCTACTACTTCCAAAATCCAAACCTGACAGCACTTTGGTGTTTTAAACCTCACCACCCTCTGTTCCCAGAATAACATCAGAGCCCTAGACAAGACACTTGAGGCCCCTCAGGACCCCTGCCCATGTTGCCTCCATTCCCTCACACTTTCCCTGTAGCTGCAACACTGCAGCTACACACAACCAAGCCCAGCCTCCAGGTCTCTAGACCAGGGGTACAGAACATCCAGCCCTCCGACCAACTGTGAAATCATTTGGTCTGGCCCTGCCAAGGCACTAAGGGTGAGTTAATTAAATGTTTGACCAAAGATAGCTAGGCTAATTTTTAGGTTGATAATTTTGTATGGCCCCCACGAATGATGGAACGATGTTATAAATATGCAAATGGCCCTCAGCAGAAAAAAGTTTCCCCACTCCTGCCCTAGACCCACCTTCCTGCCCATCCTTAGGTTTCAGGCCAATTCTTACACATCCATCAAATCCTTGTCCAGACACCCCTCCTGGGAACACTTCCCTGACATCCCACATAGACCTCTCCACCTCCTAGCTTCCCTTTGGGCTCTAAGGTGCTGGGTATCCACCCGGGAAAGATATTTTTTAATAAATTAAACATAGAGAATAAGCATGACAAGAAACAGTATGGGTTATTGTAAAATTTGACAGATACAGAAAATTAGGTGTCATAGGACAGAGAACTAAGAAGCGCATGCTTGAGTGCAGCAAATAACTGAATTAAAATGTCCAGTTTTAAATTTTAACTCAAAAATATTTTTTTATTTTTATTTTTTATTGAAGTTATTGGGGTGATTTTGGTTAATAAAATTATATAGGTTTAAACTATGCAATCATACAATATATCATCTGTATTGCATGATTACCAAACCAAGTCAAGTCTCCTTCCATCACCATATATATTTTTTTAATTTTAATTGGTTTTCAGAGAAAGGGGAAGGGAGAGGAAGCAAGAGAGAAACATCAATGTGAGAGCATAACATGGATGGGTTGCCTCCTTCACACCCCTTACCCAGGAATTGAGCCCTCAACTTGGGCATATGCTCTGACCCAGAACCAAACCAGCAACCATTTAGTGCAAGGGTCGATGCCCAACCAACTGATCCATATAGGCCAGAGCACCATATATTTCAACTATTTTTTTAATTAAAAATAAAAATGGCATTTATTTGCCAATGTTATTTTATGCTTTATTAATAAAAAAATAAGGGGTCTCATCACATATATTATGCATTTTTGCCAATGTTAGTTAGAATCAATGAGAGAGCAAATGAATTAAGGAATCAATATTCATTTAGAATTTCAAAATTATTTGCTGTTTCAAAGCCTAACTACAGTGGAAGAAGTCAAAGTAGTGGGGACTGTGGTCACCACCTTTCTTGTGAGAATACATCACCATATGTCACTCTCTAACTTACACATCCAACATTTCTGTTGTTACGACACCAGCAGGAAGCTACATAAACCTATTCAACATTCTTAAAACCCCTCCTAACAATATGGCCCTGCTTTCAGAATTCTATACTTTGATCAGATACTTAAAGGTTAAAATCATTTTTCTGGATAATTTTTTCTTCAATAGTTATATAAACAAAGTAATATAATTAGAGAGTATAGAAGAACACATTATTAAATTGCTATTATAATTTTAATATCCACAGAATTTGAAATTAAAAACAAAGCATATATTGATAACAAGATAACAAAACACATTAAAAGTTGAGAACCAGGAGAATCAAGATGGCACGTAGGTAAATGCTTCTACTCACCATCTCCCACAATCACATCAAAATTACAACTGAAATACAGAACAACCAACATCCATAACTGCCTAAAAGCTGGATGAATGGAAGTCCTACTAGAGAAGTAAATAAGGAAGCACATTGAGACTGGGGGGTGGGGGGCAGGTGGAGGTGCAGAATGGGTTGAACTGACACCCAGTGTACCACTTTTTTTAATTGGGAGGGAGATCGTCTTTGCAGAAGCCCCACTTGAGGATCAACGGGTCCCAGTCCCACACCAGACCCCCAGCACAGGATCCCAGAGATGGGAAGAGAAGTCCCTATAACTATGGGCTCTAAAAGACACTGGGGAGTGGGGATCAGTAACACAGAGGCTACTGGAGACCCAGCAGTTCCTATTAAAGGGCTGGCACATGAACTGAACTTACAAGGTCCCACTTCCTCTGAGCTCCAGCAGCAAGGCTAGGCTCTGGGGGACATAGACATATAAGAGGAGGAACTAGATTGTCTGGCATCAGGACAGGAACTCAGGGACAGCTTCCTTCTACACAGATGTGCTCACAGGGGTCACTTTTCCTATGCTAGGACCTCCCCTGTCACATGGCTAACTGGCAGTGATTTCTGTTTGCTCCACCCTGGTGATTCCCTGGAACACTGCCCCATCCAATTTTCAGCCCCACCCAACCTATTTGCAGTAGCTTTTGCATATGAATGACCTGTCCTTGCACAGGCTTCAGACTTTGCTAAAATCTCTAAAACAAGCTGCTACTGTATCAGGGAGGCCCAATCCTATCAATAAAGGGCCCACTATCTGGCACTGGCACAACCCTGCCTTGCTTCACAACTGGGTCTCGCCTGGGCACTGCCAAACCCAATACAAAGAGGAAGAATCTGCAGATCTCTCTGTAGCTCCTGTTGGGTGGCCTTAGACAGTGGCTAACTTTGCACCTCCCTGGAGACCCAAGAACAAGTGCACCCAGTGGTCAGTGTCAGACCATAGCAGATTACAACTCTACACATCCATAAGTGCCACACTTCAGGTGCAGACTCAGTGAGCACCAAAGCCCCACTGAAGCAAGTCCTGCTCCATAGGGGTGTCTCCTACACAGCAGCTCTCCCACTGTAGTCTCAGTTGGACTTCACAGCCAATTGGCCTGGAGGTCAATTCCTCCCGGTGACACAAACAGCAATCAAGTCTCAACTACAACAAGACTGTGGACCCAGCCAGCAAGTGGTGCTCCTAGAATATCCAGCTCAGGTGACTGGGGAGGCTAAGCCATGGAGCACTATAGGACGCCTAGTACACAAGGCCATTCTACCAACTCAAGCAGATATAGCAGCTCTACCCAATATGAAGAGAAAAAAAAAAACAACACGGGGGAGCAGCCAAAATGTGGAGACAAAGAAACATGTCACAACTGAAAGAAATGGAAGAAAGCAAACTACTGGATATAGAGTTCAAAACCACAGTTATAAGGATACTCAAGAATCTTCTAGAAACCTCCAAGAGACTTAGTGAGACTTTCCAGTATCTTAGTGAGAAAGCCAAAAAAAAAAAATTGGAAAAGGACCAGTCAGAAATTAAGCATACACTGACTGAAATAAAGAATATGAAGGATTGAACAGTAGAGTAGAGGATTTTGAGAATCAAATCAATGATTTTAAATATGAGGAAGCAAAAAAATCCAACCAGACGAGCAAAAAGAAATAAGAATCCAAAAATATGAAGATAGTGTAAGGAGCCTCCAGGTCAACTTCAAGCATACCAACATTTGTATTATGGAGGTGCCAGAAGAAGAGAAAGAGCAATATATTGAAAACATATTTGTAGAAATAATGACATTTCTCCTACCTGTTGTAAGAAATAGACTTACAAGTCCAGGAAGCACAGAGAACCCAAAACAAGAGGCACCCAAAGAGAACACACCAAAACACGTCCTAATTAAAATAACAAAGGCTACAGATACAGAGAGAATCTTAAAAGCAGCAACAGAAAAGCAGTTAGTTACCTACAAGAGAGCACCCATATGACTGTCAGCTGATTTCTCAACAGAAATCATGCAGGCCAGAAGGGATTGGCAAGAAATATTCAAAGTGATGAATAGCAGTACCTACAACCAAGATTACTCTACCCAGCAAAGCTATCATTTAGAATTGAAGGTCAGATAAAGATCTTTACAGACAATAAAAAGCTAAAGGAGTTCATCACCACCAAACCAGTATTACATGACATGTTAAAAGGTCTTATTTAAGAAGAGGAAGGAAAATAAGAAAAAGATAAAAAATATCAGCAATAAAAAAGACAATAAATATATATCTATCAACAATTGAATCTAAAATTAAAATAAATGAATAAGAAATCTAATGAACAGAATAAACTGGTGAATAAAATAGAAACAAAGGCATGAAAATGGAACAAGCTGACAATTCTCAGCAAGAAAAGATTAAACAAATATCTTATATGCATATATGCATTATATATGGACACAGACAATAGGGTGGGGAAGGCCTAGGGCTGGGAGGGAACCTGGTGGAGGGGGACAATCAGGGGAAAAAGAGGGACATCTGTAATATTCTCAACAATAAAGATTTTTTCTTTAAGTTGAGAACCAAAAAGGTGTTAACAGTCATTCTTCAAGTATTTGGTGTATATCTGCCTTAAAACTTAATATTGATAACTTAAGTATAATAGTAATTTTATTTAAATACATTTTTGTTTTATGTTTTACTTGACTTCTGAAATATATATGTCCTGTGATTTTTCTACTCCAGATGCATAAAAAGCATATATATTTTAGATATAGAAGCAAGGGTTTGCTAATTCCCATCAAAATATTTTGTTGGATTTTTGAATGATTTTATATATTGCAAAACCGATTTTAATTTTTACTTCAACATAGTGAAAATACATTCAAAAGGTAATCCTATATAATAAAAGCCTAATATGCAAATTGTGCCCTCAACTGGGAGTTTGACCACTCACTATGACGTGTGCTGAACACCAAGGGGTGGTATGGAACATGGTGGGCATCAGTGATGCAGCGCTGGCAGCGGGCTGCAGTGGAGGCACTGCTGACCCAATGGGACCCTGACAAGAGTGGCATTGCAGTGGGATTGTGGAGCAGGTGAGTGGGCAGCACCAGGCCAAGGCAGGTGCAAGCAGGGGCCCGATCACCCCGCCAATCACCCTGCAGATGGCAACCAGCAGTGGTGGCAGGGGGTGGGGCTGCCGCCCAGCTCCCAAGCACTGAAGGAGCTGGGTGGGGGGAGGAGCTGGCACTGACCAATCACCCTGCAGATGGTAACCTGTGGCCGGTAGGCCCTGATCACCCAATCGGGGCCAGGCCCTGGGCTGGGATGGGGAACTAGGAGTGGGTGGCAGCGACCAACCTTCCATGGTGCCTGGACTGGGGGGCTGCAACCTCTAGCCAGCTACCTGGGGGCGGGGGTGATGGTGATGGAGGTGTGGTGAGAATGCGGGGTGTCCGCCAAGCTCACTCCTTCTGCTACCCTTCCCTGGGATGCCAAGGCTTGTGCGCAGGGGAAGGACCCATGCTTAGGTGCCAGGCACCCACAAGGAGCCCACTCCACACCCACGTGGCCTCTTTTGGGCCAGCAGGGCCACAGCCGCTGGGACCGCAGAGGCCGGTTGGACTCCCTATGGGTTCGTGCAGAAGCCACTCTGTGAGGCTGGCCGGGAGAGAGCACGCTGCCTGTCTGGCTTCTGTGCAGCACTGCTAGGCAGCCCAGAGGCCAATGCTGCATCCCAGCCCACTGCATCCGGCCACGCTCATCACATCTCTGTGTGGGGACTCTGACACCATAACTCAGGCAGAGGGGGACAAATGGGGGCCCAGAAGCCCAGGTGCTGCCCAGGGCCCAGAGGTCAGCTGGGATCTGCCCTTACATGCCAGATACTCACGCTTCAATCACAGGCCAGGCCTAGGGACTGCGCTGGTGCATGAATTTCATGCATTGAGCCTCTAGCAGTAACATAATCTTAGAGTCAAATGAAGAGGTTTCATCACTAGGCATTCTACTTTTCTCTTCTTTGACCTATTTAGAATACATAGAGGGTCAACTCTTAGAAAGTTCCAAGAACATGAAGAGGGTTTTATTTTGTTTTTAAATAATTTTATTAAATAGATGGGTCTTTGTATATATTATTTTTAATCCTCACTGGAGGATTTTTTTCCCCATTGATTTTCAGAAAGAGTGGAAAGGATGGGGGGAAGGGAAAGCAAGAGAGAGACATATAGATTGGTCGGCCCTCCAGAATAGATACCATGACCCTTCGGTGCACAGACCATACTCTAACCACTGAGCAATGCCATCCGGGGCTTGAGGAGGTTTTATTTTTAAAAAATCCACAATTTTTAAAATGGTCAATATTAGGTATATCATTTTCAATAATAAAGCACTTTGCTTTCTCCTTGGTATTATACCTTTACTAGAGGCCTGGTGCACAACATTCACGCACTGGGGGGGGGGCGGGGCGGGTATCCCTCAGCCCGGCCTGCACCCTTTAGCAGTCTGGGAGCCCATGGATGATGTCCAACTGACAGGTTAAGCTTGCGGGAGCAGGCATAAGCCGGCAGTTGGACATCCTTAGTGCTACTGCTGAGGCAGGAAAGGCTCCCGCCACAGCCGCTGCGCTTGCCAGCCATGAGCCCGGCTTCTGGCTGAGCGATGCTCCCTGTGTGGGAGCGCACTGACCACCAGGGGACAGCTCCTATGTTGATCGTCTGCCCCCTGGTGGTCAGTGCTCATCATAGCGACCAGTCATTCTGCCATTCTTCGATTTGCTTATTACCCTTTTATTATATAGGATATATCTGTAAGCTCATAATGTTAAAAATATACAAATATTAAAATCTAGTAAATCTCTGGTTAAAAGTTTTCTCGATTAATACAAGTAATCAGTGACTTGTTTTAAATAATATCACAAAAGAATTATTTTTTTAGTTCAGTAACAATATCTTCATTGCTTCCTTCCTAAAACAGTAAAAAAAAATTTAAAAACTAAAATTATCCTGTAATTTTATAAAATTATCAATGTGTAAGCACCTGAGCCTCTTTCTAATAATATGTAGTGGCCATTTGCCTTAAAAGACTCAGTTTCTGTGTTTTGAATAAAAATGTGCTCCTGGTTTTTAAAAGAAAAATCTATCTGAAACTCACTCTACATTCTTTATTCTTAGTCCAACTTTCAACAGAGATCTAATGGCAAATTGAATCACTATTTCACCCTCTTTTACTCTCTCTTCATTATCATATTTAATCTCTTAAATTGGTTTCAATATTTCTAAGTTAAATTTAGAAATTTTCAATATATGATCATTTAAATATGACCAACCTAACTGGTATAAGCTAATTTGAGATAAAAGAAGTGCCATTCAAAATTTTAAAAAGTGATAAGTACATGTTCTTTCAGCGTATCCTCATAAGCTTATGTCACTAGGAATGGATGATTTCCATTTAAAATAGACTGCTTTTTATATAATTACATTTTCAATATACATGAATGATTTGTTTTTCTAAACTTATTTGTGCTATTACTTATTTACAGTAAAAGGTAATTCTTATGATTTCAGACTTTTATTCAAAGTTCAGATTCCATGGTATTACATTAACTAGTTTAGAACACTGTGTAATACTTGTATTTACTTATAACATATATTCTCAGGAACTTAGGTTACAGAAATATAACTAATATTAATTATTACAGTGCTTACCATGCTTAAATAAATCTCTATTTGTAAAATAAGGAAAAATATGTGTGACTGCAAATTTCAGTTTTAAGAGAAAATGAATGTATTTTATACTAGTTCAAAGATACAAGGAAAGCCCTAACTGGTTTGGCTCAGTGGATGGAGCGTCAGCCTGCGGACTCAAGGGTCCCAGGTTTGATTCCAGTCAAGGGCATGTACCTTGGTTGCGGGCACATCCCCAGTAGGGAGTGTGCAGGAGGCAGCTGATCGATGTTTCTCTCTCATCGATGTTTCTAACTCTCTATCCCTCTCCCTTCCTCTCTGTAAAAAATCAATAAAATATACAAAGATACAAGGAAAAAATGTATCTTGTGTATTATCTAATAGGCCCTCCAGAACTAAAGACCACAGGAGGTAAGGCTAACAAAATTAATATGCAAAGAAACTCAACACTAGGGACCTATAATTTTTCTTGCAAATGGTTGTTCTTTAAGGATGAAACAACACAAGACAATATCAATTTCTTTCTTTTTTTCCAAATAGATAAAGCTCTTTAAAAAAATTTACACATGACAGCAGGTGGGAAGAATCTAGACAAGTGGATATTCAAAGTAGGGGGAATCCAAATTTGATTTGCCTACCATTTCACAAACTAATTTGAATTCATTGATATGTCTTTAAAAAAACAACTTGGGAAGATATATTTAATTAATAAAGAATTGGCTATCTGTCAGATTTGAAGTAAACAGTAAACTTGGTGAGCTATTATATATTTATAAACATGAAAAGGTCTACAAAAATAATGTCAGTGGAATTTATAAACATGAAAGGGTCTACAAAAATAATGTCAGTGGAATTTAACTTATAAAAATATTTATGAGCATATTATCTGTAATTATTTGTCAGTGAAATTTAACTTATTAAAAATATTTATGCCCTATCCGGTTTGGGTCAGTGGATAGAGCATCAACCTGCGGACTGAAGAGTCCCGGGTTTGATTCTGGTCAAGGGCACATGCCAGGGTTGCGGGCCCAATCCCCAGAAGGGAGCATGAAGGAGGCAGCCGATCAATGATTCTCTCTCATCATTGATGTTTCCATCTCTTTCTCCCTCTCTCTTCCTCTCTGAAATCAATAAAAATATATTTAAAAATATTTATGAGCATATCATCTGTAATTAATATAATATTAATTTGCTATTGATGACAAATAATCTAGGTAAATTAGTAAATAAACAATCTTCCCATTCATTTTAAGTATTCACTCTCCCCAGATATTTAAAAGGTCAAGCAGAAAATGATACATTAACATTTTAAACAATGCAATTTTCCTCAATCTTTAAATGAAGTAAATTAAAAACAATTTGCTTCTAGTTATAGAAATAGTTCATCTTTAAATGCTGTTTTCATATTTTTTTCTTAAGCAGTTAACAATATGTAGGCATTGTCTGTCATGTAATAAAGAGCTCACTGCTATTCAAATATTTAAATGTATTCCTGTACCTGATGAATAGTTTGGTGCTGTTCTATTTCTTTCCATTTAAAATATGTTAGTGTCAAACAAGCTTTAAAACTAACAAATCAGTCCAGTATAATTTGAAATTTAAAAATCTGAGCTTTCAAGAAAGAAAAAAATACAGTATGTCATCGAATATTTCATTTCTACTTTCTCTCAAAATTGATTTTCTGATGTGTCCAAAAACTGATCTGTTGTAACAAGATAAAATAAATCATATGCTAACAACATTAAGGGTAGGGAACAAAATCTTATGCCTTTTGATTGTGAATTCTTGTGTGAATAAATAGTCAAATTTAATTGTCTGATGATCTACATATTAAAGACCATTTAATAGAGCAGATTTAAAGATTTGTTGTTTTAAAAATTGGCTTTAAAATAATTGATACCACTGCTATTGAAACATAATATTTTTCTAGATGTAACAGAAATATATTTTAATTTTGGTACTCTTACTGATGAATTCATAATAAAAATATTAATATACTAGAATAATGTAGTGTAATGTCATGCTTTACAATAGTATACTAGAAAAGTCTAAATGACTCATACCCCAGGGAAGAATTGGTGCTAGCAATTTAAAGTGTTTAATATACATTTATTTAAATATGAAGTTGCACTTTGCCCAAGGAATGAATATTTAAATTGACAGACTAATAAAATTCCTAAGTATTATAGTCATTTCCCCCATTTATTTATTAGTCATATTTTAAAATCATTCATTTAGAGACACTAGAAAAGGCATGTAAACTAATTGTTTAGGGATACAATAATTATTTAGAGAATTAAATGTTAAATCTATGGCTATCTTCTTTTTCAACATCAATATAGAGCTTTGATCTTTAGTCTTCCTTCTTAGAGCAAAAAAGTTTCTGGATTAATGACTCCAAATAAATGGTTCCATAAATAGAAATAAACACAATATTTTAAATAAATAATATATATGATTAACATTACATAAAACTGTTCAAAAGTAATATCCAAATTTCAAATCTTAAACTAAAAACCAATAGTGTTTTCTTATAAAATTATAAAATGTTTTAGAGAACTAATATATAAAAACAAATTATCTTGTATAAAAACATTTTAAATAGTTGAAATTTCACACATTATGCTTTACTCTATTTTCATAATTTATGAACCTTGATAAATTTAATTGTAGACATCATAAAATTGAATTACTTCTCATGTAATCAAATTAGGTACATTATTTGCTGCAGTTATAAATATGGAAATCCAGTAAAGAAACTATTTTCAGCTTTTATAAGTAAACAGTTACAAATCCATTTTCTTTGTGTTTTGGGAAATAAGGAAATTGCCCTAAAGAGTAAGTAGAAATTTTAAATAATTCACTACTTTAACATGTATCATTCATATGCTTTACTTTGCCCTCACCAAAAGTTATCTATTAGCCAGCCAAAATCTACTCAAGTATCCACAATATATATGTGATACATTTCTACACTACTTGTAACCTATATTCTTCCTGAAATCTAGTGGAATTGCCAATGTGGAACATTTCAACCAGTTACAGTGCCCTTTTCCACTTTTTATCTATTTAGAAACTCATGGCTAGAAAATACACATGCACCCACACATGAACACACACACACACACACACACACACACACACACACACACACACACACATAGAATAATGCTAAAAGCTTAGGGATTGCTGAATAGTAATACCATTGGGTAAACTCAGCCTGCAGAAGGATTGGCTTTGGCCTCAGGAGGGTTTTAAAAATTCTCAATTTGCTTGCATCTAAGCAGGAATTCCTGGTTGGTCAATTTATTACAAGCCCATCATTTCCTGTGGGCTTATGTTTGGCACAGTTCACACAGTGCCAGGTGCATGCCATTATTTGAATTTGTTACCCTTACTTTGGCCTGGCAAAGTATTATGTTCTCACAAAAAGATTGAACTCTCCTGACTTAGAAAAGGCCCATTGTTTTCACTCCATTCTTTCTATGGGCATCTCTTAGATTTTAAAATTATCCATTACTTCTTCCTAACCCTGAAGGTTGTCACAGTATGAAGACAACTTTACTTTTGTTAATCTGCAATGTAGTTACCACAATCTGTTCAAAACTACCAACCATCCTAAATAAAAGAAACCAAAAAAGGCACTTCCATGTGGAAATATAATTTATTACCGCATAACAACAGAAAAAGTAAACTCTAAAAGATATTATATGTCAATTGTTTATCAACTAGAACATTAAATTGTTTTTTCCTTCAATAGAAAATATTAATAGCCATTTTTCATGTTGGAAGCAGTCAAATATTGTTCTCTTGATAAAGAAGCTTTTTTGTTATGAAATACCATAACATCGTGTACTATGGAAAATTTTATGCTGCACTTAACAAAATAAATTCAGGAGTGCTTCAAAGTGTCTTTTGTTTTGCTTTTTATTGGTTTTTGTTTTTATATTTTTCTATAGGGACTTGAAGAGTCACAGGGAATAATTGTAAAGCACTTTAACATGCAAAAATAAAGATGATAAAATCACAAATCACAACTTTGCATAGGTATGCTCATAGCAATTCAAATATTAATGATCTTTTCAAGTCTTTAAAAATAATTTATATTTGCATATAGCTTAAACTACTTATTTTATAATTCTGAAATATATTTTAAATTTTTCTGAGGACTATCAGACTTTTGTATGACATAAACATGTGTACACATCACACCATACTTTTATAGAGAAACTACAAAAAAGTCAGTATATTTTGTTAAAAGTACACTGATAGATTTCATTATTTTTTCCAAATTCAAAGAAGAAATTGCCATGTTTAAACCATATTCATTTATAGCTGAGAATGCAGCATCCAATGCCTTTCTGGAATCATTTAGAATAAATGTGTTAAATCACAACAAAATTTGATTAAATAAATGTTATTGTTGGAACAGTGTCATTTTCTTTTGTGATAAATTCCATTGACTTGCTATTTACTTTTCAATTGATTTTATTTGCCAAATTGTATACCAAACCGTCCCATGGGCTTACTGAATATATGAGGGCTAACGAAAAATGTGCATAGTTTTAGCACCAACTTTGTAAATTGCCTTAATAATAGCTGGTATACTATAATAGTATTTTCTTTCTTTTTTTAAAAAAAAAACGTTGATTTTTCTACTTTAATAGCTACCATATAATAAATGTAAATGTCTTTTGGGTGGGAGGTATTTAGAAATCTGCTTTGTTTCTCACTATAGTATGAAATAACTTAGGTAAAAGCACCTACTACAGTACCTGATACATAATTGGTGTTTAATAAATCTTATTTTCTTCTTTCCAAGCCAGATATAAAGCACATGCTTTTTAGGGCAGAAAAAAAAAAGTTCTGTTTAAAATAGCTGGCTAATCAAGTTTGCTTGCCCATCGCTTCTTTGTTTTGTACTGACAATGTTTACCTACCATGGAAAGCACCCACTGGCATGCTTTATAACCAGGAGTTCTTTTGTATGGATCACGGTTAATTGTAAGGTGCAGTTGTAAGCCACCTGGATCAATTAGCTCAACAGCACACACCTCAGAAGCTGCCACTTGCCTCTTTGAACGTCAGATCGGCATTTCAGTCATTTTGTAAGTTCTCATCCCAGGTTTCTCCTACTTTCAGCTTCTGTAGTTCCAACATTAGAAAATATAGAAAAACAACCCTTAGACCTTCTTCAGGCAGGCCTCTGCATTCCCACAAATTACATAGAAAAACACAATTATTTGGACGGTAAAAATAAGTTGGGAGCTAACTTCCTGCAACCTTGCCTATTGCTGCTACTAAAATCATTCACAGACATCTTCATTTCTGTTGCGGTGTTCTAGTCCAATAATAGTATTTTCAACCAGTACTTTTAATTTCTAGCTCATAAAGCCTTTTCATTGAACCCCAATGGTGTAGCTCTAAAAATAAGTTTTAATTTTGTATATAATGTGGCCTTAAATTAGCTTTGAAGCAATAGGAGAAACAAGCAGTTACAAAAGATACGCTAAAATTATTATAATTTGATATGAATTTCTGTAACAAAATTATTATTTCTATTGTAACACAATTTGTAGTGAAATTTGAAGTTTATTCAGAATACATAGTTTAAATTTTATTACTTTAAAACAGTGACAAACGGATGGAAAACCTTCATGGACATATAATAAGAAGAAACAATTTACCAAACATATTTACCCCATGCCCTTAAACTCCAAGATAGCCATAAAGGCCAGAGATACTGGCAGAATATGTTTTGCCACACTAATTTTCTGCTACTTATTTGCTCATTGAGACAAAGCAAAGAAAATTCAATATAGTTCTTTGTTTCCTGATATTTGTATATAAGGAATATAATACTTCCTTATGGTTGTATGGTGTTTTACAATTGGCAATGTTTATATTTGAGATTGCATTTTGCCCCTGTGTGAATGTTTATGGCAAATATTACTATCTCTATCCCACGGGTTAATAAGGTTAGTATCTTGCCCAAGATTAGCTTCTTAAAATGACTAACTCATATGCCAGGTACTCAGTATAATTTCAGAGATATGTAATAAAGTGACAATATTTAGTTCTAGGAAAAATTCAAGTTTATTTATAGAATTGGACAATCAACTTTAATACACTATATTTTTTAGGTCACCAACCAATTCACATCAGTCACTAACAGCATTTAAAGTCTTTTATAAGTGTTTTATAACTTGTTCCTTTTTTTATATTTATAAAATGAAAAAGAGAAAAATATATTGAATAAGGCATGGACATTCTGATTAAAGTGAATAATAACTATACAAATAGCTACACAATACAAGTATTTGATATTTGTTGCTCTATATTTTTATATTCAAGACACAGGTTTAGATGGAATTCTCTCCTAAATTTTTATCTTAAAAATTAGTGAAGAAATATAAAATGTAGATTATTATTTTTAAATGGCATTGCAGTTTTATTCCCTTTCTTTTTAAAGTTTGAGGATACTACTCTTTCATTTGTATTTTGTAGTCTTATACTTTATTATAAGAAACAGGCAGAAATGTAAGAAAGTGCTGCTGACTCTAAAAGCCCAACCTCTCTGACAGCTAATAAACTACACCGATTAACTGAGGCAATTTATTCCATATTTCAGCATCTTGATTTCTACAACTATAACACAAAATTATTAGAATATAAAAATTCTAAGGGTCATATCCAGCTCCAGAATTTGTACAAATGTATAAAAGAGGCTTTTTTTTTCCTTCAGCTTTGTTACTTTTCAATATTTGTCAACTTAATTCATTCTTCCCTAAAGGAAATTTTTATATTGTTTAACACAATCATATTTTGAAAATTAGTACACATAAAAAATGGATAATGGAAGGATAGTAAAGCATTTGAAAGTATGTTTTTAAATATTAACACTTAGCAAGTGAGGGAGGGAATTTCCACATAAAAAGGAGGGAAGGTAGGAGTGGGGAGTGGGTGGAGAGTGATTAACCAGGGAACTTATATGCTTACTAGAGGCCTGCTGCACAAAAATTTGTGCACTCGGGGGGATCCCTCAGCCCAGCCTGTGCCCTCTCACAGTCTGGGACCCCACGGGGGATGACCACCTGCTGGCTTAGGCCCGCTCCCCGGGAGATCGGGCCTAAGCTGGCAGTCAGACATCCCTCTGGCAGCCCGGGAGCACTCGGGAAATGTCCACTTGCCAGCGGGGAGCAGGCCTAAGCTGCAGTTGGACATTCTTAGCGCTGCTAAGGAGGAGGGAGAGGCTCCCACCACCACCGCTGTACTGGCAGCTGTTAGCCTGGCTTGTGGCAGAGCAGAGCTCCCCCTGTGGGAGCACACTGACCACCAGGGGGCAGCTCCTGCATTGAGCGTCTGCCCCCTGGTGGTCAGTGTGTGTCATAGTGACCAGTCATTCCCAGTCGTTCTGCTGTTAGGGTCAATTTGCATATTACCCTTTGATTATATAGGATAGAGGCCTGGTGCATGGGTGGGGGCCAGCTGGTTTACCCTGAAGTGTGTCCCGGATCAGGTTGGGGGTTCCGCTGGGGTGCCTGGCCAGCCTGGGTGAGGGGCTGATAGCTGTTTTCAGGCTGGCCACACCCCCTTCAGGGTGGGGGGTCCTGCTGGGGTGCCTGGCCATCATGGGTGAGCAGCAGATAGCTGTTTGCAGGCTGGCCACAGCCCCTTCAAGGTGGGGGTCCCCGCTGGGGTGCCTGGCCAGCCTGGGTGAGGGGCTGAGGGCCTTTTTCAGGCTGGCCACACCCCCTTCAGGATGGGGGATCCTGCTGGACTGCCTGGCCAGTCTGGGTGAGGGGCTGATGGTTGTTTTCAGGCTGGCTAAACCCCCCAGCGGGGACCCTCACCCCATGAGGGTGTGGCCATCCTGTGTGAGGGGCTGATGGCTGTTTGCAGGCTGGCCACAGCCCCCAGCCACCCAAGCTCCCAGTGGAGGCTGGCTGGAAACAGGTATCTGGGATTTATTTATCTTCAATAATTGAAACTTTATTGCCTTGATGGGAGGCCACAGCCAGCCAGGGCAGGCGGGAAGCTTGGCTTTCTCCATTGCCAGGGCAACCAAGCCTCCTGCTTGCTCCAGCTCCGTGGCTGCTAGCCACCATCTTGGTTGGGTTAATTTGCATAGAGTCGCTCTGATTGGCTGGTGGGTGTGACGTAGTGCATAGCGGAGGTGTGGACAATTGGCATGTTTTTCTTTTATTAGACTAGATATGGACACAGACAATAGAGTGGTGAAGGCCTGGGAGGGGCAGGTTTGGGGTGGAAGGGGTCAATGAGAAACAACAACAACAAAGGGGACATCTGTAATACTTTCAACAATAAAGAAAAAATAATCTATAATAATTAAAGGGTAATATGCTAATTAGACCGGACATCTTCAGGACGTCCTTCCAGACAAAGCCACAATGGCAGGGGCTGAGGCAGAGGCAGTTAGGGGCGATCATGCTGGCAGGGGGAGCGTTTGGGGGTGATCAGGCAGTTAAGGGAGGGCAGTTAGGGGCAATCAGGCCAGCAGGGTAGCTGTTAGGGACCGATCAGGCTGGCAGAGGCAGTTAGGGGCAATCAGGTTGGTAGGCAGAAGTGGTTAGGGGAGATCAGCAGGCAGGCAGGCGAGCAGTTAGGATCTAGTGGTCCCAGATTATGAGAGGGATGTCCTGGATTGGAGAGGGTGCAGGCTGGGCTGAGGGACCCCCCCCCATGCATGAATTTCATTCACCGGGCCTCTAATAACAATAATAATAATAATAATAATAATAATAATAATAATAAATGTTTAATCTTAGTCAATAAACATCAGGAACATTGAAGTCTCATTTCTCTTAAAGGAACCAAAGATTTTGTCATGCTATCACACACAAAAATGAATCTACTCTAAAGTATAATATGAAAATAACCACAAATATGTTTAAAGATGGCCACTTTTGTTGTATATACTATTTAAAGCAGGACCTGAGTTCAGCACTGGCCTGTGCAGGGCAGTTCCATCCCTGGAGAGAAACTTGCCCACTCGGACCACATGGCACTATGGTAGCTCTTTAAAGGCCTGGCTGGAGCTAACGACTAAAAAGTCTGACATGGTGTTGTTACCAATCTTGGGGCTTTTTTTTCCCTTACTCATTTTTTTTTCAGGCTTGTCTTTAACAGAACATTTAATTTGTTTAGTCATTGTGATGATGCTTTGGTCACATTTGGCAATGGGAATGATCTGGAAAGCTTAAAGGGAATACATTATGGTGTAATAAATTTAAGATGGAAGTATGTTTTTGTAAGTCAAGTTACTGTTCAAAATCTGCTTTTTCAGTCTGCTCTGTTAATAATAGGGTGGGTGGTCCTGAGGTCATCTCATTCCATCATCAAAAAGACAATCACTATTCCTGATGTGTCCTGTGTCTTTCCTGATGACCAAGTTTTGAGGGATTTTTCTTCTATCACCAAATTGATTTCAAAAACAAAAAACAAACAACAACAAAACAAAAACAAAAACAAAAAACCTTGAGGTTTGTTTTGTTTTAGTTTTCTCTTTCACCAATATAGATATCAATTAGCTATAGTTGTTCATACTTATAAACTCCTCTGCAGAGGTTGCAGATTCCACACCTGAAATGGGATGCGTGCATTCTCCCAGCCCTAGACCATGAAGAATGCATTCCTGATCTGCATGTGCATCCTTGGCTGCCTGCAAGATAAAGAGGGTTTCAGACATAGAGACTGGGAATTCACATGAAGGACAAAAACAAACGATGTGGTTCAAAGGATAGGTCGTTATAAGAAGAGATGTGTTCCTGATGTTGTGCAGAAGATTGGAAGCATTCTCTACCCTGCAGAAGTTGCCTGAGAGCAACTACATTTTCCAATTTAGTGTTTCCATAAGTTATCTGACTCACAAGACTTTATTGTGAAAAGATGTGTTGCCTGGCAACAGCCTTACCATAGTGCTACTGACTTTTCTGCACTTCTAAAAATATGTTTTATTCATTAGTTGCCTTCCTTTGCTTATTTGTGTGGGTATATCCTCCCTTTCTGTATTAAATGCCACTTCTGATTGTGAACATTCCCTTTGTTTTTGCCATTGTTCTCTACTTATATATGTCTACATTCAGTCACAAATAAAAAATCAAATGACCGAGAAGGCCATTTCCTGTTATGTGGGGAACAGTAGCCATGGTTGAGAACTATATTAGGTTATATCAAAGATGTTATTAGTATTTAAAAATGTTTTCTATAATTCAACTTACTTATAGGTTGAGAAAGAGAAAGAGACTCAGTTGGAAAGACCAATTCACTACTGGATTGTGTTTAAAATTTCTCTCCATAACAATGAGCTTTGGCAATAGGAAAAAAATGTATCAAATGAGGTGTTTTAGATTTCAGGTTGCCACAAGGTTTATTTAACCCATACTTCAGTGGGTAAAATATTGGTAGTTTTATAAACAAGACCTTAGCATATCCTCCTTGCCCTCAAATGACAAAAGAATGATTGTCATTACACCTATAGAACTTGAAGTCTCAAAGAGGGTCTGAGTTTCCAGGCAATGATTTAGACATTTAAGCTCCAATCATAAAATTCCCATCCTGAAATCATTTTGTTTAAGTGGTTTTTTCAAAGCCAAGAGTTACATTGCTTTGCTGGAGTCACACAACTGCCTAGTAACTCAGGTCACGAAATCACAGTCCCATGCTACATTTTCGACAACATCATGTCTTCTTTCTTATGGTTTACAATGAGATTTAAAAAATATCATTTCTGAAGAAAGTCCAACACTACAGAAGAAGCAAATTTGACCACAGTAACTACCTGATACACAGCCTCTCTGAGAAACCAAGAGATTCTACTGCTATTAGGATTCATTGTATAAAACCAAAAAGACTAATATTTAGTAACTGTCACATGTCAGCACTATTTTATGTACCTATTTCATTCAGGCCTCACAACACCGAAGGAACACATTATTATAGCCATTTTACAGAAAAAGACTTTAAACATTTATTTGCTCAAATTCATACAACTAGCACATGACCCAGCTAGCATTTGCACCTGAGCATGTTACTGTGCCCTTCAAGAGCTCAGAGTGAGCATGTAAATATATATATATATATATATATATATATATATATATATATATATCCTATCTAATAAAAGGGTAATATGCAAATTAACCATCACTCCATCACAAAGATGGCGGCACCCATAGCCACAAGATGGCGGTACCCAGTCTCCTCAGCCCTGCCGGAGTACCCCAGTCCTGGGGGGACGGCCGCTGAGAGCAGGCAGCGTGAGAATCTGGCATAATGCTTGCTTCGTCGCCCGTGCGACAAGACAAGCATGGCTGTGGAGAGCCTCTGGGCCTCGGAAATCCTCTGGGCAGTGGTGCGATGTGACCAGGCCCCACAGAGAGCGAGAACCATGGGAGTGGAACCATGGGGAGTGGGCCTAAGCCGTCAGGGCTCCTGGATTGGAGAGGGCACCCCTGAAGACTACCAGATTGGAGAGGGTGCAGGTCAGGCTGAGGGACCCAACCCCCTGTGCATGAATTCCATGCACCGGGCCTCTAGTGTATATATATATATATATATATATATATATAATATTATATTATATATATACACTAATAAAAGAGAAACATGCAAATTGGTGTCACTCCGCTACCCTTCCCATTGGCTAATCAGGGCGATATGCAAATTAACTGCCAGCCAAGATGGCGGCGGGCAGCCAGGCAGCGTGAAGTGAACAGGAAGCTTGCTTGCTTCAGTGACAGAGGACTCCAACGTTCCCTGCCTGCCGCTGCCAGCCTCTGAGCTTGCAGTTTGAAACATTGTTACAAATATAGAAGCTAAACAAAACCCCAGAAACCTGCTTTCAGCCAGCCGGGATCTCAGAGCTGGAGTTGAAACAGTGTTTTGATTATAGAACCCAAACAAACCAGATACCTGCTTTCAGCAGCCGAGGCCTAAGAGCTGGAGCCAAGCCTCAGAACTAAAGCTGGCCCAGAATAAAAAAAAAAAAAAGAAAAAATGGAGCGGTTGGGAGCTTCAGTCACCCGCCAGCCTGAAAACAGCCCTCAGCCCCTCACCCAGACTGGCCACGCACCCCAGTGGGGACCCCCCACCCTGAAGGGTGTGTGACCAACTGCAAACAGCCATCATCCCCTCATCCAGGCTGGACAGGCACCCCAGTGGGGACCCCCACCCTGATCCAGGGCACCCTTCAGGGCAAACCAGCTAGCCCCCACCCGTGCACCTGGCCTCTATCCTATATAGTAAAAGGGTAATATGCCTCCCAGCACAGGGATCAGCGGAGCCACAAGGCCTCCAGGCACCCAGGATCAGCATGACACGGGGTAGCGCCCAAACCCCCTGATTGCCCTGTGGCTCTGTGTGTGACAGGGGGCGGGGCCACAACCTCCCTATCCACCCTGCTTTGTTCGTGACAGGGGAAGGTGCCCCAACCCCTTGATCAGCCCTGCTCTGTGCCTGATAGGGGGAGCTCCCCAAACCCCTGATCGCCCTGCGGCTCTGTGTATAACAGGGTGCGGCGCCCCAACCCCCTGATCGGCCCTACTCTGTGTGTGACAGGGTGCGGCACCCCAACCGCCCCCCACAGGCCCTGCTCTGTGTGTGATGGGGTAGAGCCATAACCGCCCCATCGTCCCTGCCCTGAGTGTGACAGGGTGTGGCGCCCCAACCCCCTGATCTGCCCTGCTCTGTGCGTGACTGGGGGCGGTGAACCAACTCCCCTATCGGCCCTCCTCTGTGCGTGACAGGTGGGAGCTCCCCAATCCCCTAATGGGCCCTGCTCTGTGCATGACAGGGGAGAGCTCCCCAACCCCCTGATTGACCCTGCTCTGTGCGTGACAGGGTACGGAGCCCCAACCCCCCTGATCGGGCCTGCTCTGTGGGTGATAGAGGGCGGTGCCTCAACCGCCCCCCATAGGCCCTGCTCTGTGTGTGACAGGGTAGAGCCATAACCTCCCCATCGGCCCTGCCCTAAGTGTGACAGGGTGTGGCGCCCCAACAGCCTGATCTGCCCTGCTCTGTGCATGACTGGGGGCGGTGCCCCAACTCCCCTATCGGCCCTACTCGGTGAGTGACAGGGGGGAGCTCCCCAACCCCCTGATCGACCCTGCTCTGTGCGTGACAGGGTACAGAGCCCCAACCCCCCTGATGGGCCCTGCTCTGTGAGTGACAGGGGGCAGCGCCCCAACCCCTTGATTGGCCCTGCTCTGTGCATGACAGGGGGTGGTGCCACAACCTCCCCATCGACCCTGCCTTGAGTGTGACAGGGGGCGGTGCCCCAACCCCCCAATGGGCCCTACCCTGAGCGTGACTGAGGGTGGCATCACAACCTCCCGATCCGCCCTGCTCTGTGCATGACAGGGGGCGGCGCCCCAACTCCCCAATAGGCCCTGCTCTGAGCCAGACCAGGGGCTGCACCTAGGGATTGGGCCTGCCCTCTGCCACCCGGGAGCAGGCCTAAGCCAGCAGGTCGTTATCTCCGAGGGGTCCCAGCCTGCGAGAGGGCACAGCCCGGGCTGAGGGACCCACCCCCCCCCCCCCGAGTGCACAAATTTTTGTGCACCAGGCCTCTAGTATATATATAAGGGTAATATGCCTCCCAGCACAGGGATCAGCGGAGCCACGAGGCCTCCAGGCACCAGGATCAACATGACACGGGGTAGCG